>NC_134897.1:4602440-4694940 GCF_041734735.1 Babylonia areolata
TGCAACACAGTGCAACAAAATACAATACATCGAATACAAAACCATACATATAATACAATGGAACACAATACAATGCATCCCACACAATACAATACATCCAACACAATGCAAAACAATACAATACATCCAACACAATGGAACAAAATACACTACATCCAACACAATACAACACAATACAATACAATACATCCAACACAACACAAAACAATATAATACAATCCAACACAATGCAACACAATACACCATATCTAACACAATACTGCACAACAAAATACCTCCAACGCAATACAATCAGTCCAAGACAATAGAATACATCCAACACAATGCAACAAAATATAATGTAGACAACAAAGTACAACACAATACAATACATCCAACACAACACAATAAAATACATCCAACACATTGCAACACAATACAACACATCGAACAAAATACAGCTAATACAACACAACACATTACATCCGACGCAATACAATCCAACTTAACACAATACAATGCATACAAGACAATGCAACACATTACAATATACCCACCAGAATAGAACACAATACAATGCATTCGAGACAACAATAATAATAATCATCATCATCATAAACATAATCATAATAATGATAATGGATGTATTCTATTGTCTTGGACTAATAATAATAATAATAATAATAATAATAATAATAATAATAATAATAATAACAATATAGTAATAATAATGATGATGGTGATGATAATAATAATAATAATTATTATTATTATTATTGCTGCTGTTGTTGTTGTTGATCTTTTTTTTATTATTATTACTATTATCGTATTTTTCTTATTATTTTTATCATTATTATTAGTATGATTATTTACATAAGTATTAGAATTATTATAAGATAATGATAATAATAATAATAATTATTATTATTATTATTTTTATTATTATGATTATTATGATGATGATGATGATGATTATAATATAATAACCATAATCATAATCACAATCATATTTATAATCATAATATTATTACTATTATTAGTGTTGTTATATTATGAGGATGAGGATTATGATCATGATGATGATGATTATTATTACTTACAGCAGTAGTAGTAGTAGTAGTAGTAGTAGTAGGAGCAGCAGCAGCAGCAGCAGCAGCAGCAGTAGTAGTATGGTTTTATTATTATTATTATTATTGTTGTTGTTGGTGGTGGTGTTGGTGTTGTTGGTGTTGTTATTATCATTATTATTATATGATGATGATGATGATGATGAAGATGATTATTATTTGCAGTAGTACTAGTAGTAGTAGTAGCAGCAGCAGCAGCAGCAGCAGCAGTAGTAGTAGTAGTAGTAGTAGTAGTAGTAGTAGTGTAGTAGTAGTAGTATTGTTTTATTTTTGTTATTATTATTATTAATTATTATTATCACATTATGATAATAATTATGATGAATATTATTATTATTATTATTATTTGATGATGATGATGATGATGATGATGATGATGATATATCACCATCATCATCATAATCACGATAATAATAATAATAATAATAATAATAATAATAATGATGATGATGATGATGATGATAATGATCATGATGATGATGATGATTATTATGATAATTATAATGTACATATGATGAAGATTATTATTATTTGATGATGATCATGATTATTATTAGTATTATAAATAATAATAATAATAATAATAATAATAATAATAATAATAAAAGTTATCATCATCGTCATCATCATCATTATTATTATGATTATTATTATGATTATGATTATGATGATGCTGATAATGATGATGATGATAATGATTACTATTTTTGTTGTTGTTTTTATCATTATCATTATAATTATTATTATTATTATTAGATCATGATGATGATGATGATGCTTCTTATTCTTGTTCATATTATTATTATTATTATTATTATTATTATTATTATTATTATTATCACATTATGATATAGATTATGATGAAGATTATTATCATTTGATTATGATCATGATGATGATTATTATTATGATAAATAATAATATGAAGAAGAAGAAAAAATCGTCATCATCATCATCATTATTATTATTATTTTGATTATTATTATGATGATGATGATGATTACTATTATTGGTGTTGTTGTTGTTGATATTATTATTATTGTTATCATTCTTCTTCTTCTTCTTCTTCTTCTTATTATTATTATTATTATTATAAATGATGATGATGATGATGATGATGATGATTCTTCGTCTTCTGAATATTATTACAACTATTATATTCATCATTATCATTATTATTATTATTATTATTTTTAGTAGTATTGTTATTATTTTTATTACTATTATTATTATTATTTTTGTTGTTGTTCTTGATGTTGTTATAATAATAATAGTAAAAATAAAATAATAATAATCATAATAATAATAATAATAATTCTTTTCCTGTTCATTATTTTTATAATCGTTATCATTACTGTTATTATTGCTGTTGTTTTTACTATTATGGTTACTATATAATAATAATAACAATAACAATAACAATAATCATCATCATCATCATCATCATCATCATCATCACCATTATTATTATTGTATAATTTCCAGTGGATAAACTACCAAGGCAACCATGTATTTGTTCTGTATTGTCCACGTGTTCTGTGTAGTTACTTCGGGATTAAAGAGGCTATGCAAGTCTTGAATAAAAGCTAATTTGTATTTGTGTTTGCACATTTCTTCTGTCTTTGCTGCTGTGTGCACATGTCAAATGATTGGTATAAGGACAGGCCCGGAAGTGTCTGGGTTTGTTCCAATGTACCTTTTATTTACCTGTGTGCTAGCTGAATCGGTAGCGTAAGAATCACTGACTTGAAGTTGTGTACCTTGTGTAATGGAGAGAGTTACCACCCTTTACTATTTGTTAATCATATCGTTTCCTGGCCTCATGATTTGTATAATTTCCAGTGGATAAACTACCGAGGCAACCATGTATTTGTTCTGTTTTGTCCACGTGTTCTGTGTAGCTTATTCAGGATTAGAGAGGCTATGCTAGTCTTGAATAAAAGCTAATTTGTGTTTGCACATTTCTTCTGTCTTTGCTGCTGTGTGCACATGTCAAATGATTGGTATAAGGACAGGCCCGGTGCTTCCTTTTTGAGGAAGTGTCTGGGTTTGTTCCAATGTACCTTTTATTTACCTGTGTGCTAGCTGAATCGGTAGCGTAAGCATCACTGACTTGAAGTTGTGTACCTTGTGTAATGGAGAGAGTTACCACCCTTTGCTATTTGTTAATCATATCGTTTCCTGGCCTCATGATTTGTATAATTTCCAGTGTACAAACTACCGAGGCAACCATGTACTTGTTCTGTATTATCCACGTGTTCTGTGTTGCTTATTCAGGATTAAAGAGGCTATGCCAGTCTTGAATAAAAGCTAATTTGTGTTTGCACATTTCTTCTGTCTTTGCTGCTGTGTGCACATGTCAAATGATTGGTATAAGGACAGTCCCGGCGCTTCCTTTTTGAGGAAGTGTCTGGGTTTGTTCCAGTGTACCTTTTATTTACCTGTGTGCTAGCTGAATCGGTAGCGTAAGCATCACTGACTTGAAGTTATGTACCTTGTGTAATGGAGAGAGTTACCACCCTTTGCTGTTTGTTAATCATATCGTTTCCTGGCCTCATTATTTGTATGATTTCCAGTGGATAAACCTCCGAGGCAACCATGTATTTGTTCTGTATTGTCCATGTGTTCTGTGTAGAGAAAGGTGGCAGAATGGTTAAGACGCTCAGCTGCCAATACAGAGAGTCCGTGAGGGTGTGGGTTCGAATCCCGCTCTCGCCCTTTCTCCTAAGTTTGACTGGAAAATCAAACTGAGCGTCTAGTCTTTCGGATGAGACGATAAACCGAGGTCCCGTGTGCAGCACGCACTTGGCGCACTGAAAAAGAACCCATGGCAACGAGAGTGTTGTCCTCTGGCGAAATTACGTAAAATGAAATCCACTTTCATAGGTACACAAATATGTAAGCATGCACTCAAGGCCTGACTAAGCGCGTTGGGTTATGCTGCTGGTCAGGCATCTGCTCAACAGATGTGGTGTAGCGTGTATGGATTTGTCCGAACGCAGTGACGCCTCCTTGAGAAAGTGAAGTGAAGTGAAGTGTGTAGCTTATTCAGGATTAAAGAGGCTATGCCAGTCTTGAATAAAAGCTAATTTGTGTTTGCACATTTCTTCTGTCTTTGCTGCTGTGTGCACCTGTCAAATGATTGGTATAAGGACAGGCCCGCCGCTTCCTTTTTGAGGAAGTGTCTGGGTTTGTTCCAATGTACCTTTTATTTACCTGTGTGCTAGCTGAATCGGTAGCGTAAGAATCACTGACTTGAAGTTGTGTACCTTGTGTAATGGAGAGAGTTACCACCCTTTGCTCTTTGTTAATCATATCGTTTCCTGGCCTCATGATTTGTATAATTTCCAGTGGATAAACTACCGAGGTAACCATGTATTTGTTCTGTATTGTCCACGTGTTCTGTGTAGCTTATTCAGGATTAAAGAGGCTATGCCTGTCTTGAATAAAAGCTAATTTGTGTTTGCACATTTCTTCTGTCTTTGCTGCTGTGTGCACATGTCAAATGATTGGTATAAGGACAGGCCCGGTGCTTCCTTTTTGAGGAAGTGTCTGGGTTTGTTCCAATGTACCTTTTATTTACCTGTGTGCTAGCTGAATCGGTAGCGTAAGCATCACTGACTTGAAGTTGTGTACCTTGTGTAATGGAGAGAGTTACCACCCTTTGCTATTTGTCAATCATATCACTTCCTGGCCTCATTATTTGTATAATTTCCAGTGGATAAACTACCGACGCAACCATGTATTTGTTCTGTATTGTCCACGTGCTCTGTGTAGCTCTTTCAGGATTAAAGAGGCTATTCCAGTCTTGAATAAAAGCTTATTTGTGTTTGCACATTTCTTCTGTCTTTGCTGCTGTGTGCACATGTCAAATGATTGGTATAAGGACAGGCCCGGTGCTTCCTTTTAGAGGAAGTGTCTGGGTTTGTTCCAGATGAGCGTTATGCAGATGGCTGTGTCCGTGAGCTCAATCGGTATGGAGGCGACTCACTGATGGTGTGGGTAGGCATCCACTTGAGGGGCAGAACTCCCCTACACCTTGTGCAAGGGACCCGTACAGAGACACGATCGTTTGGTCACTTATCGAGCCAGCCCTCCACCGTGTACCTCCAGGAAAGGAACTGGCCGGCTCGTTCACCAGACCTAAACCCCACTGAGCACTTGTGGGACCTGCTTGAACGACGGGTGCGCCAGAATCACCCAACTGCTGCAGACCTTCATGACCTGTTTCGTTTTCTGCAGCAGGAGTGGGCTGCCTTGCCTCAGAACATCATTAGAGCACTTGTTCAGTCCGTGAGGCAGAGATGTGGAGAGCACCAGGCTACTAAAGTGACATCTGTGAATCGAATGACATTTAAAAAAAAATCGTTGGTGATTTTGTTCCGGGGGTAGTTGATTTCTCTAAAAGAAATGACGTTTTAATGGATTTTTACTCGTATACAGTTGTCAGATAATAAAACTCAACATTTGTGAAATTTACTACATTTTGTATTCTTTGTCTAATTTTCGTGACAGTTTTTTCTGCCTGGCTCTGAACTTTTCTTGGAGTTGTACATTACTAGATTGGAGCTCCAATAGACAGACTATTGCAGTTGGACTACCCCGCCTTTGCATCCGTAAATTTGTGGTGGACGGGAGAGGGAGAGGTGGGAGGAAGAGTAAATAAAGGCTAGCCCAGAACGAACCACACCCCCGAGATGAAATTGTTCCGTAAATGTACGGAAATATGTAAATCTGAGAGCCGAAGGGTCGATCCTGAGATCCAGGTAAATCCATTGTGAAAATCAACGGGGGTTCATGTATGCGTGGTTGGTTTGTTTTCCGTTGATCAGACTCACGCGTCGATCCGTATTCTCAAACGGGTTAAGATTTTGTCTAGATGCAAAATGTGGCGAACTGTATGCTTAAGAGAACCCGTTTGAAAACATGACTCAGCGCAAAACTTTTCTCCATGTTGCGCGCATGAATCTGAATCTGAATCTGAATTTATAACGTTCAAAAACGTAAAAGTTCTTCAGTCCGTTTATATACCCTGCAATAAAGAGGCTTCGAGAAGAGAGCGATTTCTCTGAGCGCCTAACTCAGACAAATTCCAAACTGTGGCGGTTGATTGAAGTCTTCTTCTTCGTTCGTGGGCTGCAACTCCGACGTTTACTCGTATGTGCACGAGTGGGCTTTTACGTGTATCACCGTTTTCACCCCGCCATGTAGGCGGCCGTGTAACGCAGCAGTACACTTCATGGCTGCAGAGTTGTCTAGAGCTGGGATCTATTTCCGGTGCACCAAAGATTCATCCTTATCATGTACATGCATTATTATAATATTTTGTTTGAGCGTGCGTACTGTCTGTCATCCATACATGTATTTCTCAATCACCATTCTCTTCGTTTTCGCATGGCTTTATTTCTATATTGCGCGAGGTCACTCCTCCGGCTTTCCACCCTTTATGTAACAATGTGTGCTCGCGCGTGTGTGCACGTCTGTGCACGTGTTTGCATAGTAATGAGTTGAAAGAATGCGACTTTCACACACTCACACAAACATACACATACGCGCGCGTGCGCGCGTGTGCTTGAATGCCCACGCGAACTCTCATACAAGGTTGAATAGAACACACACACACACACACACACACACACACACACACACCTAATGTTGCAAACCGTAAGTGGAAGGAGTGTATCAAACTTTGTTTGTTTTTTTGTGGGGGAGGACGGAAAGTCGGAGGGTGGGGGGACCAAACCAGCATGAAGGAGGGTATGGGGGGATGAGGGGGGAACGTCCCCCGGGGGACGTTTCAGGTCACTGAATTGACCCCTGGGGGACGATTTAGGACACCGACAAATTCCCCCGGGGAATCAACGGGAGGAGGGGGGGGGGGGCGATTTGGGACGTTACACCTGTAATCACCCCTGATGTTTCAGTGTACCGAATTAACCCTAATGTTTCAGTGTATTTCAGTGCCCCTAACTAAAACCCACTATTTCAGTGTATTTAAGTGCCCAAAATTAAACTTATCTTTAAGCGCACCCAGTTAGCCCTGTTGTCTCAGTACACCTAATTACATGAAGTGTGTGTGGGTGTGGGTGAGAGAGAGAGAGGGGAGGGGAGAGAAAGGGAGAGAGATTGAGGGGGGGGGGGGGAGAGAAAAGTAGAGAAAGAGAGAGAGAGAGGGGGGGGGGGGGGGGGGGGGGGGAGACAGAGAAGCAAGTATGATTCTGTCTCTGCTTTATATTTAGCATTAGTTAGCGAAAACGTGAAGAGGCTTGTGGCATGCATAAACATTCACACACACACACACACACACACACACACACACACACACACATTTTGCACAGGTTTTCATCACATTCGGAAATACAACTCCAGAAATAACGATAGACAGGTTTGATTTTGTCAGTCAGTACATATAATGATAGGCAATAACATGTATACACTCATCATCCACAAGAGAAAGGAAAGGGGTGGGAAAAGACACAACAATGTGAACGGAGTGATCATATATCACAGAAAACTGTATTGTTTACATTGTAAGTCAAACATAATACCAAACGCATTTTCAAAAGAAGCAATTGCATTAGTAGTATCTTAACATTGGCATTAATAATATTTCAGCGATATTTGTTAACATATGCATTCCCATTAAATCCTCAAAAAAGTTGCCGATATTTCGGTGACATTATGTCTATTGTCATAAGCAAGCAAACAAGGAAACATAACCGCTATGGTGTACTAGATAAACGTCAAAACGAATAATACACCCATGTGGTATGTGGAAGCAAGACAAGTGTATATCACATGAATCTTTCCAACAGCATCTGCACAGCATCAATAAAGAAGTTTAAAAAACAACAACACCAAAACACTGATATACATGTAACATCCACAACAACAGTATGACGTCAAAACCACTGATATACATGTAACATCCACAACAATATGACTGGGTACAGAATTATGTCACTCAAAGGATATTATGATCAGTAGATGCGAGCAACATTAATGTCAGGCGATGCTTGCGCATTCACCAAGAGAAAGTGGGATGAACTGTCGTGACGCTGTTGTCCGTCAGTCACTTTGATCAAAGGCTGTCGTTTTTGGCTCACGTGGTGTGTGTGTGTCGAGGAGGTGGGGGTAAACTTTAACATATTCATTTTCTCTGGAAATGCCTCGCCTACTGACACCAAACTTAGCTTAAAAATACACACATTCTAATAAATTGATCATGCATTTCTATGAAAGGCACAAAACATAAAGAAACCAAAATGTTTCCATTGTCATGTTACTGTTACATTTTTATTTCTTTTTCATAGAACTTAGCACTTTCATCTGATACACTGACAATTTGATCAACAGCACTTAGCAGTCATTTTTTCTTCTTCTTTTTTCTTGTTCAAAGCGGGAATACATGTGCTTTGTATGGAAGTTACATTGTAGCATACATCTGCTATGAAGTGCTGAATTTATCAAGAAATGGTAAATCAGTCTGAACGTACAATGGGGTATATTTTCTTTAAACGGGTTTCACTCATCTAAAATTCTAGATTTCAAATATGGCTAAAGACACCGAAAGGCTGTTGTGTTCTGCACTCGGTGTGATGATCAACACACTATATAAACTTTTGCCCACGTGTTCGTTCGTTGGTTAAAAAAAAAGAAGAAAAAAAGGGGTTTGGGACTGTCCTGTTCATGCATATGAATCGGTTCGCGCCGTCGATATGGGGTGATTATGATGTATACTGGGCGGAGTTTTTGTTATCACGTATCGAAACCGAAAGTTGTGATGAAGACAGGAAAAGTCTTAAACTTTATTTGATCTGTATCATGATCGTAAAAAAACGCAATGCCGATCGATGTGGGCTGCTTATGACGGAATTGTTCCGTTTCCAAAGGCTTGTTTCTGATGGTGAACCATAATATTACTTGGATAGGTAAGTAAGAATTTATAACAAGCCCCACCCAGCAACTCCACGTTTTGCTAAGTCTTCTTGTTTTTCAGCAGGAACCAAACGTGAGCCACTGGGGCTTTGCCTCTTAACCCTATCCTTTATCTGCTGTAATCATTAAACAGGACTTCCGTATCTGACCAACAGACCATCGACACCCCCCACCTCCCCTCCCCACCCATCCCCGAAAGGAACACTGAACTGCGCGAGCACACACACACATACATACAGACTGGCAGAATGGTTAAGACGTTCAGCTCCCAATATAGAGAGTCTGTGAGGGTGTGGGTTCGAATCCCGCCCTCGTTTGACTGGAAAATCAAACTGAGCGGCTAGTCATTCGGACGAGACGATAAACCGATGTCCCATGTGGAGCACGCACTTGGCGCACTGAACCGATTGGGAACGAGAGTGTTGTCCTCTGGAAAATTCTCTAGAAGAAATCCACTCTGATAGGTACACAAATGTATATGCATGCACTCAAGGCCAAAGCGCGCTGGGTTATGCTGCTGATTATGCATCTGCCTAGCTGATATGGTGTGGCGTATATGGATTTGTCCGAACGCAATGACACCTTGAGAAATTGAAACTGATACACTTTTTGTTTCTTATGTTACGTATGTTACGTTAAGTTATCATTGTGTGTTTTATTCCTTTTATTGTCTGTGGTAAAAACACTTCTGTTTTTTGTGGAAACGTATAAACACTTTTACTGTGTTGTTTATTCTTTAATTCTGTTTGTGGTAATACATTTTTGTGGACGTGGGGGGTGGGGGGTGGGGGGTGGGGGGTCGTATGCGTGAAGTGCTCCTTGCACCAATGTCTTCAATTCCCCAAACTGTCATTCCATATGGCTGTCTGTTTTCCCTTCCTGTCCACTCTAATGGGAGTGGTCTACAAACACTCCTGAAGACAATCCACTACACGGTGGCATGCGTGTGGATGCCTTGTAAGCAGGTGGTGAAGTGCCAGTGACCATGGCCCCTATAAGTCCACGATTTCTCGCAATCCCACGATTTCTCTCATTTTGTGAGAAATCGTGGTCGTTCCCCTCCCACGTTTTCTCTCAAATGCGAGAAATCGTGGGAAGTCCCCTTAATTGTTATCAAAAATATTTCCTTTGTCATCGGGGTTGGTTTCTTGTCTTTTCCCAATGCAAATCTAAGTGAAAAATGAGAGATGAAACGATAACGACGATCATGATAATGATAGTGACGTTAGCGAGGACATCAACAACAGACGGTGAAGGTGATGACACAGTACTGGTTTAAGAAAAATGTCAATATATGTGTATGTGAGTGAGTGAGTGAGTGAGTGTGTGTGTGTGTGTGTGTGTGTGTGTGTGTGTGTGTGTGTGTGTGTTTCCTTATGTGTGTTTACTTGGCTGGTTGATTTGGTCTTCTTTCACTGTTTTAATATATTTTCATGTTCTAAGTGTCTTATGTGAAACTGTGAATCTATTTGCAATGCAGTCTTGCATGCAAAAGGATGCAGACACAAACAAATGAACAAATAAGCAAGCATGAAATGAAGAACATTCTAAATAAATGTAACAGAAATGGTTGCATCACAACAAACATCAAAACTACTTGGTCCAGTTTCACGCGCCATACGTGAGGGTAAAACATTGTGAAACACCCTTTTTTGCTGTCACATTTATGTATAATGCTGAATCATTTTGATTTTATTCCCAGCATCTATAAAAGATTCGGTTCAAGTCATATTATATCATATCATATTCATTTCATATTATATTTCTGTTTGAGTTAAACACATTGCCTGAATTTCGTTGTTGCTATTGATTCCGATGTTGAATTTGAGGTCGATGCAATGCAGTGATCTATCTTACGTGAAATGCAATAAGTTGTGTTTCAGTGTCAATACTGTTGATGTCTTCACTAACGCCATTGTCATCGTTGTCGTCCCCCCCCTCCCCCTCCTTTTCTCTTTCTCTCTCTCATTTTTGACTCATTTGTGTAAACAAAGTGAGTCTATATTTTAACCCGGTTTCGGTTGTGTGTGTGTGTGTGTGTGTGTGTGTGTGTGTGTGTGTCCGTGGTAAACTTTAACATTGACATTTCCTCTGCAAATACATTGTCAGTTGACACCAAATTAGGCATAAAAATAGGAAAAATTCAGTTCTTTCCAGTCATCTTGTTTAAAACAATATTGCACCTCTGGGATGGGCACAAAAAAAAGAAAGAAAAAAAAGAAGAAGCTAAATTATATGCAAACTGCATTTACTGTTATATTTATATTTTTTTAATTCTCTAAACTTGGCACTTGGATCTGATATTCTGACACAACAACAAGAGCAGTCATTTTTTATCATTTTTTGTTCAAACAGGAACATCTTTTGCTAAGCATGGAAGTTTTATTTATTTTGCAAACGTTTTGGTGCAGATAGTAAAAAAGGGAAATTAATCTGTAATTAATGCTAGGGGACTTAATTTGCTTTAAAATGATCTTTCTAATCTTAAACACACCATTTGGAAATTATACTCAATACATTAACACCTTGTGTGTTTTACTCTCAGTGTACAGGGCTTTCACTATGTTCATTCGCCCAAGCGGTCTTTTTCGGAAAGTATTAAAATCAATACGACGAGTGGACTTTACAGATCTATTGGCTGCGCCCTGAAGGTCATGGGCAAAAATCAATTGCGTACACATATTTATACACATTCAAAGCGCGTGCTCATATTCTTCGCGAACGCGAACGACGCCATTTTGTTTCAAGTTGTTGACCTGCCCGTTCAATCCTATATTCAATGGACAATACACGATAACATGTGATGGAAAGTTGGAGAAGGAGACCGTTAAATATTTATTCAGAGAAAGATTTGTGAACGCCTCATCACTTACTGGATTATGCCCCAGACTGCCATAAAAATATCCACAGAATCAGTCGGAATTCACAGTTAAAAACTGTAAATCATGCGAGTTAATACCCTTGAATTGATCATGATGAAACGAAAAAAATATCAGTCTTGACTTTTCTCAAAATGAAGTCCTTTTCACTTCTTACGACGTTTAGAAGTACTTGTACTTGGCTCTACATGTTATTAGTTTAACAAAATACTAAATTTTCATATCAACGTTAAAACTATAAAACTAGAATGAACATAAAAGAGAAATTGAATCGACCGTGTCGTACCACATTCCCGGCGGGTGTAACTAAACTTGTACATCTATCTAGATCTAGAGAAAACGGCTAAATGTTGCAGTGTGATTGCGGCGATAGCCACGTCTCCTTTACCGCGGACTTAAAAATAATTTTAAAATTGCCCTTAAAGATTTTTTGACTGCTCAAGATACACCAGAATAATATGATTTAAACAGCGTTCTCACTGCGAATACCGCAATTGATTTATCGCCCTTTAAAAAAGTATGTTCAAATATTAAATTTTAGAACGTCAGTTAAGGAGCCACGATAGTGTAATGGGTAAGACAGTTTCTTCTCACCCGAACACACAGGGTTCGAATCTGGTTAGGACTTTTTTTTTTCTTTTTTCTTTTTTTTAACCCGAAGCTTCATAATAACAAATACAGAACACATTTTAACGATTAATTTTTTTTTTTTTTTTAAAGTGTATCACAAGTGAGTCTTGAAGGCCTTGCCTATCTTATTCTCTAAGATTTACACTTGGAAAAGACAAGAAACCGACTGGATGATAACAGAAATATTTTTTATAAAAATAATGGGGAATTCCCACGATTTCTCGCAACTGAGAGAAAACGTGGGAGTGGAACGACCACGATTTCTCGTAATCCCACGATTTCTCTCACTTTGAGAGAAATCGTGGGATTGCGAGAAATCATGGGATAAGTGAGAGAAATCGTGGGATTGCGAGAAATCGTGGGATTACAGCCCCCACAACTTCACCCACTGTCCACAGACCTTAGAGCTGAGACTGGCCCGGTGTGGAGTCATGGTGCCAGGCAGTGTTGGTTCTGTCACTGGTAGAGTGCGTCATCGCAGATTCTTAACAGTCACATGCCATTTTTGTTCTGATCACAACAACCTGTTAGATCTGGTTATGGCAATCAGCCAGACCTGCTTATGGCAGTATGGCCTGGTTACAAAATGTGTTGGAGCTGATTATGACATTGGATTAGACTTGTTTATGAAAAAAAAATCGCTAGATTTGATTGGGACAGTCAATTAGACCCGATTATGACAATCGGTGTGACAGGACAGTCAGCTTGTTATAGACCTGTGGACACAATCTGCATTGTCGTTTTTGTCACTTTGACTGAACCAGTTATGATGTTCGCTGTTATTTGTTGTTGTAGTGAAACATGCATTTCTTGCCAAAAAGAAGTCACGCATTTGTGAAGAACGATTTTCAAAACCATCCCAAAACAGTGTAATGTCACATTCAGCACACACGAAAAGCAAATCAAGACCTTAGATCTTTAAACCCAACCCAACCTTTCACACAAGAAACAAATCAAGATTTCTGAGATCTTTAAAAACCTAACCTAACCCTCCATCCACGTCGTCCTGTCTCCCCACATCGTGTGCTCAGTGGAAGAGGACTTCCATCATGCCTATGGAAGCCGTATGAAAGGAACAGCCTATCTAGCTGTATTCTGTCTCATATACCCATTATTTTCCATTCATCAGCCAGCTAAGAACACACTTGACAAGTCAACGTAGTCGGCCAAAGACGAGTAGAAGTGGCCTGTAGCATTCTATCTCCTCTTCTCCACCTTCTTCTCTGGTCCCTGTCTTAGTGTGTCAACGTGCTGTGATGAGGTGCGGAGTGGAGAGAAGGAAAGTGAGCGAGGCGGGCGGACTTTAGGATCTGGGCCTGTTTCCACTCGGGCAGGTGATAAAAGGCCTGTCTGCTCAACTGGGTGGCCTCCCGGAACTGCTTGTCGCTTAGGTGATGCTGAAACAGACAGTGCACCTTCATCCACAGTAACATAATCAGCAAGTGAATATCAACAAGAATTATATACATATCTTGTTATGTGTCACTTAATCTTGAACACAAAACTACTCTAAGGAACGTTTACATTAATCATCCGCATGTGTGCTCACAAAGATGAATTAAAAGAGGTAATCAGGGGAACAAAAAGAAAGCACTCGGAAACACACACACACGCATGCACAAACACTCGCATACACACGCACAATATATTTTGGAAAAGGGGAAGTTTTTATGGCTGACTTAAATTAGTTTTTTGTACACATTTGGTGAAAAAAGGAACACTTCCAGCAGATGGACCAGACAGAGAAAGAGCGGCGGCCAACAGTGGAATGTGTGAATCCGGGGATGCGGAGACGGAGCGAGATGGTACACAGTAGCAACTCGGAAAGGGTGAGATCGAGATGCGATTAAGTTCGTCCTTCGGATTCGAAGATGACCATGGCTTCAAATATCAGATAGAAGATTAATTGTTGTGGGTCGGGAGGTGATTTATGAGGCCAATCCGGACCCTGAAGGCTCGCCCACATGTGGGACAAGTGAGTATGTGCTATCGTGGCAGTGGATGCTGCTCGAGCCTTGCATACAGCACGCTTGCGTTGCACCTCGGTGATGCGCCGAGGCTTCAGCTGCACGGGCTCCTGTGGTGCTCTTGCTGCGCCAAACTGGACGGTCCAGAGCAAGCGTCCTTCATGTGTTGATGTCGACGCCCAGGACTTTGAAGGGCGTTTTGAGGCAGTCTCTCCAACTGAACGCATGCACTGACACAGTTCTCTATACAGCAGCTGCTTAGGCAGTCGACTGTCTGGTATTCTGACCAAATGTCCAGCTCACCTGGCTTGGGCGTAGACGCTACAGTGGGCAGCTCGTTCAAGAACTTCCGTGACGGGGACTTTGTCCAGCCACTTGATGTGGAGGAGTCTGCGGAGACAGCTCAGGTGGAAGCGATTGAGCTGTTTGGCGTATCTGCTGTAGACAGTCCAGTTTCGCTGACGTAAAGGAGGGTGGTGAAGACCACTGCAAAGTAGACCTTCAGCTTGGTGGTAGCGTTGAGTCCTCTCTGCTCCCAGATGTTCTTATGGAGTCTTCCAAAGGCGGCACTGGCTTTGGCGATCCTGTTGTTGACCTCAGCGTCTATGTTCACTACGCGAGAGAGCTTGCTGCCCAGGTAGGTGAAGCTGTCGACTGCCTGAAGGTTCTGCCCCTTCACTGTGATGCGCGGCTCCTGGTATGACTTTCCTGGGGCAGGCTGGTACATACCTTCGGTCTTTTTGGTGCTGATGGTGTGACCGAAGTTGTCGCAGACTTGTGAGAAGCAGTCCATTTCACACTGCATCTTCTGCTCTGTGCTGGCGTTGAGTGCAGTCATCAGCAAACAATAAGTCTCTGATGACAGTCTCTTTCACATCTCTATCAGCCTGCAGGCGCCTGAGGTTGAACACTCTCCCGTCAGTCCTTTATCTGACGTGGATTGCTTCTTCGCAGTCACGGAAGACATCTGTCAGCATGGCAGAGAATACCATATTTAACAGAGGTGGGGCGAGAACGCAGCCTTGTTTGACGCCATTTGTTACTGGGAAGGCCTCTGACTCGTCTCCGTCATCCAGAACTGTCACCATCATGCCGTCGTGGAACTGCTGGACGATTGTGATGGACTTGATGGGACAACCAAACTTCTCCATGATCTTCCAAAAGCCTTCTCTGCTGACCGTATCTAAAGCCTTGGTCAGATCGACAAAAGTCATGAAATGGTCGCTGTGTTGCTCCTGACATTTTTCCTGGAGTTGGCATGCAGCAAAAATGATGTCTGCAGTCCCACGTTCAGCACGGCCACACTAGCTTTCTGGGATGAGACCTTGATCAAGGTGCTGCAGAAGGCAGTTGAGCAGGACACGGGCCAGAATCTTCCCAGCAATAGACAAGAGGGAGATGCCTCGGTGGTGGTCGCAAGACTCGCTGTTGCCTTTTCTCTTGTGGACTATGCTGGCATCTTTCAGCTGTTGCGGGATCTGTCCCTCGTTCCACATGGACTGGATTAGTTCAGTAATCTTTTACATCATGGTGGGGCCTCCTGCTTTGTATTCCTCAGCAGGGATTACATCGGATCCTGGCACTTTGCCATCTTCTGTGGGGAGGGTGTCGAGGTCCTCGTTGATATCTACCACTGAGCTGAATGGGAAGGAGTGGCAGCCGCGATAATATAAACAGGCCGCCGCGCGCGGCAGCCGGTTCTCCATCTTACTACAGGCTGGCAGCGTACATTTCACTGCCGGACAGTACTACAGTGTCGGCATTTTCAGCAAAATATTTAATCGTTGTTTGGCTATAAACTTTGTAAATAGGTATGGGAAAAAGTACTATTTGTTAAAAAAAAGCAAAAAAAAAAAAAAAAAAAAAAAAAAAAGCAAACAAACGATCTTTTATTTTTTAAATCTCTCTCTCTCTCTCTCTCTCTCTCTCTCAGTGTCTATCTCTGTGTCTCTCTCTCTTAGTCTTGACCATAATAATAATAATAATGATACCGACTAATAATAAAAATCATTATAATATTAATGATGTTGATAATGATAATAACAATTGATAATAATTACAACAACAACAATAATAATAATAACAATAATTAAAGCAACAAATAGTTGTCTTAGACAGTATCAGTATCAGCAACTCAAGGAGCAGTCAATGCATTCGGACAAATCCATATACGCTACACCACATCTGCTAAGCAGATGCCTGACCAGCAGCGTAACCCAACGAGCTTCGTCAGGCCTTGGGAAAAAAAAAGACAGAACTTTTTAAACTGATGAATGAATAGATAAAAAAAAAATCGATGAACAAAATTAAAATGAGAAAATACTTTTTATACCCCCCCCCCCCCCCCGCCACCCCCCCCCCCACAAACAAAACCACTTTTGTCTTAGACAAAGTTCACGTAGCAAATGGAACACTTGAGTAGACAAATGTCACCAATCGATAGAAAGACAAGCAGACAAAGAACTGTGCATGAATGGGTGTAAAAGGAAAGAAAATGAAAGAAGACTTAAAAAAAAAGTCAGAAAAGAAAAGAAAATAGGAACGAAAAAGAAAGAAAGAAGAAAAACAGAAAACAAAGTAGAGGAAACAACAGAAAGTGGGGAAAATAGGAGGTTGGAGGCCCCGCAATAGACACCAAGAAACATTGTCAGTGTGTGTGTGACAAAAAAGGGAAAAAAGAAAGTGGTAAAAATTAGTCCCACAAAAAACAACAACAACAAAATAAAAACAACAACAACAAAACAAACGAGAGGCAAGGCCTTCAAGACTCACTTGTGATACACTTAAAAAAAAATCTAATCGTTAAAATGTGTTCTGTATTTGTTATTATAAAGCTTCGGGTTAAAAGAAAAAGAAGAAGAAAAAAAAAAAAAAGGTTCCAACGGCAGATTCGAACTCCGCGTGTTCGGGTGAGAAGAAACTGTCTTACCCATTACACTATCATGGCTCCTTAACTGACGTTCAAAAACATAATATTTAAACATGCTTTTTTAAAGGGCGATAAATCAATTGCGGTATTCGCAGTGAGAACGCTGTTTAAATCATATTATTCTGGTGTATCTTGGGCAGTCAAAAAATCTTTAAGGGCAATTTTAAAATTATTTTTAAGTTCGCGGTAAAGGAGACGTGGCTATCGCCGCAATCACACTGCAACATTTAGCCGTTTTCTCTAGACCTAGATAGATGTACAAGTTTAGTTACACCCGCCGGGAATGTGGTACCACACGGTCGATTCAATTTCTCTTTTATGTTCATTCTAGTTTTATAGTTTTAAAGTTGATATGAAAATTTTGTATTTCGTACAAGTACTTCTAAACGTCTTATGAAGTGAAAAGGACTTCATTTTGAGAAAAGTCATGACTGGAAATATTTACTTTTCATCAATTCAAGGGTATTAACTCACATGGTTTATTATTTTTAACTGTTAATTCCGACTGATTCTGTGGATATTTTTATGGCAGTTTGGGGCATAATACAGTAAGTGATGAGGCGTTCACAAATCTTTCTCTGAATAAATATTAAACGGTCTCCTTCTCCAACTTTCCATCACATGTTATCGTGTACTGTCGATTGAATATAGGATTGAAAGGGCAGGTCAACAACTTGAAACAAAATGGCGTCGTTCGCGTTCGCGAAGAATATGAGCACGCGCTTTGAATGTGTATAAATATGTGTACGCAACTGATTTTTGCCCATGACTTTCAGGGCTCAGCCAATGGATCTATAATGTCCACTCGTAGTATTGATTTTAGTATTTTCCGAAAAAGACCACTTGGGCGAATGAACATAGTGAAAGCCCTGTACACTGAGAGTAAAACACAAGCTTTTTATGTATTGAGTATAATTTCAAAATGTAATGTTTAAGATGAGAAAGATCAGTTTAAAGCAAATTAAGTCCCCTAGCATTAATTACAGATTAATTTCCCTTTTTTACTATCTGCACCAAAGACATGCAAAATAAATAAAACTTCCATGCTTAGCAAAAGAAGTTCCTGTTTGAACCAAAAAAAATGATAAAAATGACTGCTCTTGTTGTTGTGTCAGAATATCAGATCATAGTGCCAAGTTTAGAGAATTAAAAAAATATATGTGACCAAGCGCGCTATGCTTACTCCAAAACTGCTCACACACGAGCTAAGCTTACATCAGACGACGTTTTTCCCTCCTTACCCGTGCCCAGACTTGTGTAACGTCACTCCGCTTACATCATTTTGTTCACGCCAGACAGCCTACTCAAGGCCCGCCCAGTGTCACATCGTGGTACGTCATTGGCTGAGCAGAAACTTGTGTTTCTGTTCCACCGTAATTAATTAATAACTCTTTTGTCAGATCAGTAAACTACAAGTATTATATACTGGTAGAATCGTCGCAATTCCATCTTTAAATCTATTCCATTTATATTTGCCTACGTTAAAATGATTTAACGCAGTTTGTAATTTTCAGCGACGAGCTTGTTAAAACTGACCCTGTTCAGGTGACTTAAATTAAGATTATAAATTCATCTTAAATAATCAACACTTCATTTTATACTCATTATAAAGTAGGTGTTGTGCTCTTTCTTTTGCAACTTATCCGACGTAAATCGGTTCAGGAATCATTTAGAAATCTATCACTGACACCTTTAAACAAACACAGTTCTTGTCAGATTTGGCTTCATTTGAGTCGATCTGTTTGCAGCACACGTGACGGCCTTTGCGGTCCGCTTAACTTGCATAAATTGGCACAGTGAGTGATGAGTGGTCATTTCATACCTGGTCAGTCATCTGACCAGAGCCTGCTCTCTCTCTCTCTCTTGCTGTGTCGCGGGCAGTGTGGGTGTGTGTCGTGTGTGTTCTCACAACGGCTAACACCTCGCTACGTATTGCTGTAAGTACTAGTGTGTAGAATGTGTTGATTTGTAAACTGTATTGTTGGACACAGTACTTGTGTTCATATCAGTATGTTCAGTTATTGTTTTGTTCAGTTAATTCTTTGAGATGGTAATCACAGCTCGGCTATGATTGATCTAGAAAATCGCCATGTCGTCATATGCTCGAAGCAGTACGCCACTTGAGTCTTCTTAACGTAACAGTCAGTGACGTCTCTGGACACAGTTAGTTTGTTCCAGAATGTTCCAGGGAGTGCATAAAGTTCATTCACCACTTCATGGTTAAACCAAGATGGTTCTTCACTTACTATCTGGTCTATCAGTTTGCCAGTATAATATCAAAGCCACTGATTCTATTATCTTGTTTATTATTCTTGTATTATTTTACATGCTGATATCAGTTGCACTGCTACAGTGTGCTCAGTACACTAAGGTGTGTGTAGTATTCTGCTGTTGGGATTACAAGATAGTGTTGGATTAATATCAGTTATTGGTTAAAACCACCTGGTATGTATCAGTCTGTTAATTGTAATTTAGTTATCATGCTTTCTCCTATACGGCTTACTCCAGTATGGTGCTACATGATAAACTGATTCATTTGAGTCACTTTGACACAGTATAAGCTTTACCTAATCTATACTGTCAGTGTACTTTCACCAAGTCAGCATCTCTTCAATCACTTTAACTGTGCTATTTAAATGTTTTAGAAATGTCATTTGATGTCAGCGTTTGGTCTTCACACATGCATTATGTTGTTGCGTATCCCAAACCCGAGTGACAGTCTTTCCATGTAATATGTATACATGTGCTTTACTATTCACTTGTGCCGACATGTTGTGCTCATGACATTTGTGTCATTCCAGGCACTGTCTTCTCTTAGTTCTTCTCTTTTTAGTTTTCTCCTTTTATGTTCTTATAACTATTGTAAATAAAACAATAGAAAACCCATTTGTGACTGGCCTCTATATGTTCCTGGCCTGTGCACGGGAATTCTGGTCTATCCTTTCAATTAATCATATTTAGTTAAGTCTTTTGTGCCGTACCCTTGAATAACCACTCGGTCATGGCTACATATAAATATAACAGTAAATGTAGTTTGCATATAATTTGGCTTCTTTTTAAAAAAATTTTGTGCCCATCCCAGAGGTGCAATATTGTTTTAAACAAGATGACTGGAAAGAACTGAATTTTTACTATTTTTATGCCTAATTTGGTGTCAACTGACAAAGCATTTGCAGAGAAAATGGCAATGTTAAAGTTTACCACACACACACACACACACACACACAGACAACCGAACACCAGGTTAAAACATAGACTCACTTTGTTTACACAAGTGAGTCAACAAGAAAAAAACAGCCGAAAACAGTGTGTGTGTGTGGCCTGCCCCTGGTTAGGGAAAAAAAAAAAAAAAAAAAAAAAAAATATATATATATAGCTCTTATTTACAGGCGTTCCTGTTCATTATTACATTTCTTTAGCTTTTAGTTGATGACATCGGAGTTGCTTTTGTTGTTCTTCTTCTTTTTTTTCTTCTTCTCTTTCTAAGACCTGTGTGTGCAGACACTGGAACCTCATGTGGACGGAAGAAGAAGACTTAAGTCCATGTTGGCGTTTTATCGATAAGTAGAACATGTAAGTGCCCTGGCGCATGCTTTTGTCTCTGTCAGTGCCAGGCGAACTGTGTGATCATCGGCTATGAAGCTTGCGAGAGATAGATCTACAAATATTCAGTTTTTTCTCTGTTTTTCATTTAGTTGTATTTTGTGTCTTCGGAACCACAAAGGATCAGTCAACATCGGAGGCAGAGCAATCACCAACTTACGTTTCGCCGACGATATTGATGGCCTAGCAGGAAAAGAAGAGGAGCTAGCTAGCTTAGTGGACCACCTTGATAAAACCTCTAGAGCCTATGGCATGCAGATCTGTGCAGAGAAGACCAAACTGATGACCAACAACACCAATGGCATCAGCACTGACATAAGAGTGGATGGCCAGAAGTTAGAAATTGTCCACAGCTTTAAATACCTGGGAGCAATTGTGACAGATGAGGGATACAAACCCGAAGTACTCTCCAGGATTGCACAGGCGACAGCAGCACTCACAAAACTGAGGTACATTTGGAACGACCGGAACATTGCACTCGGCTCAATGATCAGACTGATGCGTACCCTGGTGACATCAATACTCTTGTATGCATGTGAATCGTGGACCTTAACAGCTGAAATAGAAAAGAGAATACAGTCCACTGAGATGAGATGCTTTCGAAGACTCCTGGGCATCTCCTACAAAGATCATATCACGAACGAAGTTCGAAACAGAATCAGGCAAGTCATTGGGCCCTATGAAGACCTGTTGACCTTGGTCAAGAGACACAAGCTCCAATGGTATGACCATGTCACGAGATCATCAGGGCTTGCCAAGACATTCCTGCAGGGCACAGTGCAAGGGGGGAGAAGGAGAGGCAGACAGAGGAAGAGATGGGAGGACAACATCCCAGAATGGACGGGCTTGAGGTTGAGCGATACAGTCAGGAGGTCAGAAAACCGAGAGGATTGGAGGATGCTGGTTGCCAGATCACCTATGGCGCCCCAACGGTACACAAGACTACAGGATAGGTGAAGGTGAAGTGTCTTCGGTGTGTTAACTTACCTCTGGATTCCAGGATCAATATCTTCAGTTAGCGTGGTGACCTTGGTGGAAGCTTACTGTAAATATACATCTAATGCGTCGTGCTGTGTCTCTGGGGTAAACTATTGTACTGGCGACCATCCCTTTGAATTTACAGGACACTTCAACCGGGGTTCCTACACTTTGTTTTGTGCTCTGGGGAATTTTTTCATCGATTTTCAGAGGTACCTTTATCTTTTTTAGATTATTTGAAATAAAATAAAAAGATACATGTTTTTCGGGTTTTTTTTTTTTCTCTTTTTAAATTTTTATATTTATTTTTCTTTTAAACTAAGATCCAAAGATGACGTAAAAACACTGCGTTACATGATCTCGAGATGACGTGTGTTTTTTTTTATCTCGTCATTCTTATAATGGAATTTCGTATTGGAAAAGACAGTCCTTATTTCACAGTGACAACGCCCACGAAACAAGTTCAATTAAAATATCGTCAGTCATCATTTGTGCCCGATTTTGTGAATACAGAAAATCAGTTTCATGTTCTCATAAAGGACACCGAAAACAATTCTTAAAATTTAAAACTAAAACATTTATATCTGCACTATCATACGAAAGCGATTGTTTCAGCTGTTGGGGAAGTTATATCCATTTCAAAATTAAAGAGTGGTAGTTTTCATGTTAAATGTAAAAATGAGACAATACAAAAAACTTCTGCAGACACAGACAGTTGCTGACATCCCAGTTATTACTACAAAGCCTCAGATGAAAACAGTTGGAATCGTTTTCCATGAACTTGACACTGACTTTCTTGTGGCTATACCTATTGTGAATGCCTGTCGAAAGATAACATTGAAGAATGGAAAAATAGCAAATGTAATTACGTTCAGACTGCAAAGTCTTCCAGAAAAAATTACGATTGACAATATTCCTCATAACATTGTCCCATATTGTGCACCTGTGAAAGATGCACATGTCAAGAACTCCATCAAACCAAAACATTTTGTCACTCCAAGTTAACACTGTGCAGCAGATGTGGTCAACAGTCTCATACTCGGGAACATTGTACCGAAAAGTATTTTTGTCATAACTGTAAAGGTGACCACTCTGCTGCATTCCATGGATGTCCTGCAAAAGTTAGGGAACGAAAAGCTAACAAAATAAAATCTAAAACTTATATTTCTTTTCAAGAGGCTATTGGACTGACCCAAAATGAAGTGTCTCGGAAACCTTGTCACTGTGGCACGAAGACAACATATGCTGAAGCCACCCGTTTTACACCAAGTCTTTACAAGGCAACACAGACTGAAACTGTAAAGTATAATTGCGTTTCGACACAAACTGATGAGAAAAATAGGGTCAGTTTCTCGGAAGACCACCCGTCGAAATCGTCGCTGCGGTCGTCTGGTGATCAACGTGGCGACCACCCGTCCAAATCGTCGTTGCGGTCGGCTGGTGGTCAACGTGGCAGCCACCAATCAACATCGTCATTGCGGTGGTCTGGTGGTCAACGCGGCGACCACCCGCCAACATCGTCGTTGCGGTCGGCTGGCAGTCAACATGTCGACTATCAGTCAACATCGTCAACTGGTGGTAGGCATGGCAACAATTCATCAACATCGTCTGAGCAGTCGGCTGGAGGTAGACGCGGCGACCTTTCATCAACATCATCAGTGCAGGCAGCTGGTGGTCAGCGCAGCAACCATATCCTAATATATTGTTTAGTTTGTAAGCAAAAGCTAATGACCTTTTGCATTCAAATGAAAATGTGATTTATGGCGAAAACAAATAAGAAAAATATCAGATGTGAAATTTCTTTCATGCAATGGAATTGCAGATCCATTGCTTCTAATCTAGATTATTTACATGAATATCTTGGTCAAAATAACCATCAAGTTTTACTTTTACAATCCTTAAATGTAACTAAAAATAAATTACCTTCTTTAAAAGGATACTATTTTCCTCCTTTGTATCACACAGACCGTTCTGAAAGGGTTACCACGGCATTGTATGTCCAGTCAGGTCATTAGATCTGCTCCTGGTAACCTGAAATCCAGTACAACATGTTCAGGGTCGGATTGCCAGCGACTAAACCGGCACTCCCACCGCTCCCTTCCGGGATTGGTGAGGCGGGTGGCTAGACACCCTTATGGAATTAAAAACGAGATCCATAAAAGGGCGACGGCTCATGAGAGCCACTGACGGCCACCTAGCTCCACCGTGCTGTGTGCATGCCACACGCAGTTGGTCCCCGGGGTGTGTCTACTCATGCATGCGAAGTCTGGATCCGGCAGAATCTGCGGAAGAAACCTATCGGTTCAACGGAGAGGAAGGCGGTTACAGCAACGCACTGTGAAGATATCCGAAAGGATATCTTGGTCATCCACTGCATCCATGCTCATCCTCCAGTCGTCTCGACTTAGTCTTGCCACTGGAAATTGGTGGACCCGGACGAGAGAGTGAGGTCGATGTTGCGCAACTCCTCTTCACTTTAAACAAACTCATCGCGCAAATCATCAGTCATCTTTATTGACCTTTCATCCTTCATCATTTCATCGCCGCCAAGTCCTGTGGCGACAGGCGAGCGACGAAACGACAGGTGTGGTTACACTGGCAGTTGCAGCCGCAGACCTGCACGCAGGCGGCTCAGGCCATAGGGTCGTTCTTCATCGACAGGAGCAGCGATGGAGCTCGGCAGCCGTCTGAGCGTCTGAGCAGCCCTCTTTAGGAATGCACTGTTCACCTCCCTGGCATGAGGAAGGGGCTAGAAAAGGTGCCCTAAAAATTGCCTGCTCCATATCACCCTGGCCAGCATACCGTGGCTGGCGGGGACCCTACATCAGCGGTCGAAACAAAGAGAAAGAAAAGAAAAAAACAAGGATCGTTCCTCTCACCATTGGTGCTTGGAACATAAGGACTCTCCTCGACAGAGATAACGCGGACAGACCCCAAAGGAGAACGGCACTAGTTGCATCCGAACTCGCCAGATACAACATCGACATCGCAGCCTTGAGTGAGACTCGGCTTGCAGGCGAAGGCGAGCTCTGTGAACGGGGTTCTGGTTACACCTTCTTCTGGAGTGGACGAGGAAGTGAAGAGCGACGTGAGGCTGGCGTTGGTTTTGCAGTAAAAACAGCACTTGTCAGCAAGCTAGCTGGAATCCCAAAGGGAGTCAACTATAGGCATATGACCATGAAACTCACACTGGCATCTGGCCAGAAACACCTCACCATTGTCAGTGCCTACGCCCCAACCATGACCAACCCGGATGAAGTGAATGCGAAGTTCTACGAGGACCTTCACTCTGTCATTGCTGCTATCCCGAAAGCAGACAAGCTCATCATTCTTAGGGACTTCAATGCTAGAGTTTTTTTGGCTCTGACTACATCTCCTGGGATGGATTGATTGGAAAGCATGGCATGGGCCACTGCAAACCAAATGGATTGCTTTTGCTTCAGACCTGTGCAGAGCACGAACTGCTGATAACCAACACAGTTTTCTGCCTCCCTACCCGTAACAGGACGTCATGGATGCACCCTCGCTCAAAGCATTGACATCTCATCGATTACGTCATCGTCAGGAAAAGGGATAGGCAAGATGTACGTGTGACGAAGATCATGTGCGGCGCCGAGTGTTGGACAGACCATCGCCTCGTAGTCTTGAAGCTGAATATTCGAATCCAGCCCAAGAGACGCCCCCAAGGCCAGAAGGCTCCAAAACGGCTCAACATCACTAAAGTGAAAAACATCACCATCAAACAGACCTTTGGGAAGCTGCTGGAAGATCGTCTGGAATCCGCCTTTCTGGACAACCAGAATGTGGAGTCTGACTGGAGGACCCTGCGCGAGATGATCTATAGTACAGCTTCAGAGACCCTGGGACCCATGACCAGAAAGCACAAAGACTGGTTTGATGAAAACTGTGATGAAATCAAGCAGCTTCTGGATGAGAAACGCTGTCTGCATCAAGCCTACCTGAGCAACCCTAAGTCCACATCAAAAAAGGATGCGTACAATGCCATCCGCAGGACTGTTCAGCAAAAGTTACGTCAGATGCAGGATAAGTGGCTGAGTGACAAAGCTGATGAGATCCAGTGATATGCTGACAGGCACGATATGAAGAGGTTCTATGATGCCTTAAAAGAAGTCTACGGCACCACATCCTCAGGATCATCCCCCCCCCCCCCCCCCCCCCCCCCCCCAGTGCAGATGGGAATACCTTGATCACAGAGAAGGAGAAAATTCTCGAACACTGGGCTGAGCACTTCAACAGTGTCTTAAATCGCCCTTCCTCCATAAATGATGAAGCCATAAACCGTCTCCCACAAGTCCCCATCAATGAAGCACTGGACGATCCGCCAACACTTCTTGAGACCCAGAAAGCAATCCGTCTGCTATCCAGTGGCACAGCACCTGGCTCAGACTCCATACCAGCAGAGGTCTACAAGGATGGAGGCACTGTGCTGACTGAGAAGCTCCATCAGCTGTACTCACTCATGTGGAAAGAAGAGACGATCCCCCAGGATTTCAAAGATGCATCTATCATTCACTTGTACAAGCGAAAGGGGAACCGGCAAGCCTGTGATAACCATCGGGGCATTTCCTTGCTCTCCATCGCAGGCAAGATACTTGCCAGGATCCTACTAAACTGCCTCACAGCACACCTTGACCAAGGTCATTTGCCTGAGAGCCAATGTGGATTCCAGAAAGAGCGCGGAACCACCGACATGGTGTTTGCTGCAAGGCAGCTGCAAGAGAAATGTCAGGAGCAAAATGCTGATCTGTTCTCCACCTATGTCGACCTCACTAAAGCCTTCGACACCGTGAGTAGAGAGGGACTGTGGAAGATCATGGCCAAGTATGGATGCCCTCGGAAATTTATTTCCTTGGTCAGCCAATTCCATGAAGGCATGCAGGCTCGAGTCCAGGACAATGGCGAAACATCTGCTCTTTTTCCTGTCACAAATGGTGTCAAGCAAGGCTGCGTCCTGGCTCCAACACTGTTCAGCCTCATGTTCTCTGCAATGCTTACTGATGCCTTCAGAGATGGCGATGTTGGAATCGGCCTAAAGTACCGAACAGATGGCAAGCTGTTTAACCTCAGAAGGCTTCAAGCAAAAACGAAGGTCATGACAGACATCATCAGAGACTTTTTGTTTGCTGATGATTGTGCCCTCAACGCTGGATCTGAAGCTGACATGCAACTCAGCGTCGACAAGTTTGCCACTGCCAGCAGGAACTTCGGCCTTACCATCAGCACGAGGAAAACTGAAGTTCTCCATCAGCCAGCCCCAGGGAAACCCCACGTTGAGCCCAACATCACAGTCAACGGTCAGAGACTCAGTGCGGTGGAGCGGTTCACATACCTTGGCGGCACACTGTTACGAAATGCGACCATCGACGATGAAATGAACGTCAGGATTGCAAGAGCAAGCGCAACTTTTGGTAGACTCTTTGCAAATGTCTGGAACAGAAGAGGCATTGGTCTTGAGACCAAACTAAAGGTCTACAGAGCAGTAGTTCTCCCCACACTACTGTACGCCTGCGAAACTTGGACAGTGTACCAACGACATGCCAAGAAGCTGAACCACTTCCACACAACATGCCTAAGGAAGCTACTGAACATCAAGTGGCAAGACAGGACCCCAGACACGGAGGTGCTTGCGAAAGCCACCCTTCCCAGCATCTTCACCATCCTGATGAACGTGGCGCGCATGCCAGACCATCGGCTGCCCAAAAGGCTCTTCTATGGCGAGCTGCAACAAGGGAAGAGATCACACGGAGGTCAGAAGAAGCGCTTGAGAGATACTCTGAAAGTCTCTCTGAAAGCGTTTGATATCAACCCTGACTCCTGGGAGGAATCTGCAGTGGACCGTGACAAATGGCGCGCTGCTGTGCACAAAGGTGCCAAGTTGTGCGAGGCCAACAGGATTACTGCAGCTGTTCAGAAGAGGCAGGCCAGAAAGTCACGGGCAAACAAGCTCCCTGACAATGATATGCGTGTCTTTGTCTGCCCCAACTGTCAGGGAACATTTCGTGCGCAGATTGGACTATTCAGCCATCTGCGCACTCACAGATAGATTCACAAGCATCCCCCCCCACCACCACCACCCTCCCCCCATCCCCGAGCTGGATGACAACGATGGTCATCATCGATCTCGATGGACACACACCAATTATGAGTTCATTGCCTCCCCTGTCCCCAAAGGTATTATTGATGTCTCAGCTACAGGTGCCAAGATTAAGATAAATGATATAGTCATAAATTTCCTTTCTATTTATTTTAAAAATAGTCCTTCTGATTCAAACTCAAACTGGCTTCTGAATTTAGTAAAAGAAAATGAACAATGGGTTGTCGGAGGAGACTTTAACGCCCATGCTCCCTTTTGGGGAAAAATTGTCAGTCGATCACTAATTCTCGTCTCGTTGAAAATCTAGTAGAGTCCTCTCTATACCTTTTAAATGATGGCAGTATAACAAGAATTCCTGATGTATCAAGCCACAAGGCTACATCAATTGATTTGACACTTGTTACATCAGACTTAGCGACAATTAGTACATGGGTTGTAGAAGATGATGCACTAGGCAGTGATCATTTACCAATTACTCTTAAACTTCATAAAAAATCTAAATCTAACGATGTAAGTAATGATGCAATTCCAAAGTTCTACCACGAACAGGCTGATTGGGGAAAATATCGATCCTTTCTTTCAAGCCAAAACCTAGATAAAATAGACGTTTTAGACGTTGATATATTTTATGAAAAACTAAAACAATAATTAAAACAGCCAAATTATCAATTCAAAAAATAGCACCCACCAGAAAAGGAAAGTATAGTGGTAATATTTGGTGGAATCAAGCGTGTGCACAGGCTGTTGAACTTAAAAAGAAGACTTTTAAACAATGGTTAAAGGATAGTAAGGAGTTAAAAATGATAACAACATTGAGATTGACAAGAAAAGACTAAAGGACAGGGTGGAGCAATACCATGAAGAAATGAGGAAAGCCAAAAATCATCGCAACAGAGTTGTTGCTCAAGTCAAAAGACAATATTGGTCTAATTATTGTATTCAAGAAGTTTCAGATTACAAAGATACAAAGAAGGTATGGAAGAAAATTAAGGATATGAAAAATGGGATATCTTTTCAAGAATATCCTATAAAAGTTAATGGAAAATGTTTCCCTACCTCTTTAGAAAAAGCAGAAAATTTTGCAGATATGTTTGCCAAAACATGCAATGATGATGGATTAACACCCGAACAGCTGGCTATCAGAATCAATAGTGAATCAAATGAACAATATAAGGAACCAGCTCCTAATAATTACATATTTATAAATGCTCCACTCACTTCTAAAGAAGTTGAAGATGCAATTGCGTCATTAGGAAATAAAAAAAGTAGCTGTAGGTTATGATGGTATTTCGTACACCATGATCAGTCATCTTCCTAAAGAATGGTGCAAGCTTCTTCATACACTTTATGCGAAATGTTGGGAAACGGGTAAAACACCTTGTATATTGAAAAAAAGCTATAATTACTCCCATACTTAAATCAGCTAAACCACGATCAGACACATCGAGTTATAGACCCACATCCCTAACGTCAGAAAAATCTTGGAGAAAATTATATTGATGAGGCTAACATATTATTGTGATAAAAATAGAATTATTCCGATTGCACAGGCCAGATTCAGAAAGGGCAGATCTACTTTAGATCATCTAGTAAAACTGACAACAAACATAAAACAACAGTTTTCAAAGAGTAAGAGTGTTTTGGCCACGTTCTTTGATGTACAAAAAGCTTATGACCGCATTTGGCATGCCAGACTAATGTTTAAGCTACAGAACATTGGGTTAAGTGGCAATGTATACAGGTATATAAAATCTCTTTTGACAGAAAGAAGCATCATCACTAAAGTTGGGCAATCTTTGTCGTCTTCAAGATCAATTAAAATGGGTATTCCGCAAGGTTCTATAATTCCCCACTTCTGTTCAACATAATGTTATATGATTTGCCAAAATATTTGTCTAGATCTATAAATCTCGCCCGATACGCTGATGATATAGCAGTTTGGATGAACGTAACTTTGCGAAAGAAAACGGGCCTGCGTTATATCAATCACATTAACAATTTATATCAATCAGAACTTGATAAATTAAACATTTATATGAAAAATAATGGATTACAGTTTTCAACTGAAAAGACACACATGATACTTTTAATAATGGTGCTGCCCCCCAAAAATTACCAACTTTTCATCTTGATGGAAGAGAACTCTTCTACAAATCTGAGGTCAAAATCCTTGGTGTTTGTTTTACTCCAAAGCTAAATTGGAAGAAACATCTAGAAAACATGAGATCAAAAGCAATGAAAAAATTCAATGTTCCTAAAATCGTCAGTAAACAGCCTCAGGGTCAAGATTCAAAAACACTTATTCATCTCTCTACTGCACTGGTAAGATCTAGATTGACGTATGGACAGGAGGTATTTTTCTCTGCTCCCAATGCTTTCCTTAAAAAAAATGCAAAGCTTAGATAGCAAAGCCATAACGTTGGCCCTAGGTGTTCCGTTTCATACGAACATATTACAGTGGTATAGAGCTGCAGGAATACTACCTCTTAATGAATTAAGAAAGCTAGCATCGGCAAAATATGTAATTAGAGCAAATGCTACAGAAAATTCTATCAAAACTGAGATTAATATACGATCTGACAAACTTTTTTTTCGAAACGAGCGAAACAGAACAGAAATCTAGAAACTGTTTCTACATACGTGTCAGATACTATTAATCAATCAAATGTTGATCCACAAAATGTTGCTCCGATTATGAGCACTTCACCAGTTCCATTATGGGTATTAACGGGAGCAGCTTTTGACATTCAATATTGTGACATTAAGAAAGATGAAAATCCCAGTATACTAGCTTCTCGAGTCAAAACACACTTGTCTGAAACATACCCCCACCACTTAAAAAATATACGGACGGTTCTGTTCTAGAAAATCAGTTTGCTGGTTCTGGATATGCAATTCCTGCTTTGAAAGTTGAAAAGTCATATCATACTGGAAAGGGCTTCTCAATTTTTACAGCTGAATTAATTGCCATCCTTATGGCATTCACATATCAAATTGATCTGCCCCTAAATTTGATTAATATTTTATTTTGTGTCGATTCAAAATCAGTTCTGCAGTCTATCAAATCAGGTTGTACGAACATTAAATATAACATCATTTTTGAAATAAGATTTTTGATTCAAATGAGAGGAACAAATATTGAAATGTGCTGGATTCCCTCACACTGTGGGCTTTTCTCTAATGAACGTGCAGATTATCTTGCAAAGCTTGGAGCTAAAAACGCTTTAAATGCAATTGAACTTCCTTATCGTTTATCATCATCTGAAATGTGTAATATTGTTGAAAGAAATATGCAAAATTCCTTTCTGTCTTTAGAAGTTAACACTTCTGCCTTATTAAATGCTAAAAGAACTGACAGGGCTGTTAAAAGCATGGCATTTAGGTTATTACTAAATGCCCAATACACAAAATATTGTGAAAATATTGAATGCATTTCCAAGGGACGTTTAACGGTAGAGCACGTTTTAACCCACTGTTTAGCAATGAAACCTTTTTTGCCTCCAGCAATTACGGAACACGTGTTACCAGTTTCAAATGTTAACATTTTTTGGGAAAAAGTTATATATTTCAAACTGTTCTTTATGAAAGTTAGCTAGTTATGTGTTGAATAGTCCAGTTGGTTGTTTGTTGTAGGTCCCCACATGAACCTCTTTTCAAGTAATAATCTACAGAAGTAGTGCATACAATATTTGATTATTGATAATTGTTTTTGTCCTAATCCCGCTTCCCCCGTCCCGCCTCTCACACACACCCTTCCAATATTATGTTTTTTCTTTCTCCAATCACTGACACTCACCCTCTCCATTTTAGATTTTGTACTCTATCTTTTCCACATTCTCTCTCTCTCTCTCACTCTCTCTCTCTCTCTCTCTCTCTCTCTCTTGACCTTGCAAGCAGGGCGAAATATGCGCTTTTCTGTATCATGCAAAAATTATCCAGTTTAGAAAATCAATCTTTTGGATTGTTTATGAAATTATTTGACTGTCAGATTCAACATATTACACAATACGGAGCTGAAATTTGGGGTCTTTACGAATCAGCAATTCAATGTGAAAAAGTTCATTTATTAGCATTAAAAAAAATTTCTTGGGGTGACTATGAAAACACCTAATGATTTAATCTATGCTGAAACTAATCGATATCCGATATATTTGAATTCGATTATCAGATGTATTTCTTATTGGTTAAAAATAATGTGAATGGAAAACGTAAGACTGCCAAGGAAAGCCTACAACATGTTACATGATTTGGATAATAGAAAAGATCGTGCTTAGGTAGCAGAATGACAAAAGCAGAGCGGCTGTCAAAGAAATTCTTTAGAATCGGCAGTTGGAATTGTTCCAGCGCAAGAATGAGAATCTCAACAATTGAGAAATTGGCATATGATTTTGACATTCTATGTCTCCAAGAGACCAGGACAAGTGCAGACAGACCAATACATTTTGAGAATTTCACAGTCTTTCAAAGGAATGAAGGAAGAGGGGTAGCAATCATACTGAACAAAAACCTAAAAAACAAAGTTTCCACCATAAATCTAGAGAAATGGTGTAGCAACTCATGTGAATTATTGGGGGTGCGTCTTGACAAACCTGACGGAGTTCACAAAAGCATCGTGCTCATCAATGCCTACGTTCACCCAGGAACCTGCACAACAAAAGAGGATTGGGCCTTTTTAGAGGAAATAGAGAACGAACTTGGAGACTCGGTCATTATCTGTGGAGACCTCAATGCAAGATCGAAGTTATGGGACCAGCGGAACACCAACCCACAAGGACTCGCACTTGAAGGAATGATAGGGGAAATTCTTCTTAGCCCTTTAACAACCACATCCCCAACTCGCCTTGGAACAAGACAAGGGGACAGTGACAGTGTGATCGACATCGCTCTAACATCTCCAAAATTCAGAGCAGAAATGAATGCAGAGACGCTTCCATACCAAGGCAGCGACCACCTCCCGGTAGCTTTCAGTCTACAGAAACTGTCCGATAAACCCTGTATGAAACTGCGTGATCCATTTCAGTATGAAACCAAAGAGACAACCGTCATCGAAAAATTAAGACGCAGAAGAAACAAAAGAACGGCACTGAACAGGATACAAACTATTCAGCCCCCATGGTGGAATACCGACACAGAGAGAGCCTGGATAGAAAAACATGCGGCTGTCAAACTTTGGCAAAAAGAAAGAACAAAACCATCTCCGGACAAAGATATTGAAACAAAAATGAAAGAAAAAACTAAACAGTTTGAAGTCACTGCTCAAGAGGCCAAAAATGACAAGTGGAAACAGTTTTGCGAGGCACTCAGTTATGACACAACATTGACAGAGTTCTGGCAATTTTATCGTCGCATGGAAGGGAAAACGTGCACAACAACAACCCCAGACATGTTAGACACTGACGGAACCAAGCTTAAGACAAATGAAGAAAAAGGATCTGCCTTGCTCAAACGTTTCATACAACAGAGTGATCAAAGAAACTTAGATGAGAAAAAGAAATATGTTGAGGAGTTAAACCAAACCCTTATGCAGACTGGACCTGATGATGACTTGACAATGGATGATCTAAACGAGGCAATAGCTAAATGCAAGAAAGAATCGGCTCCTGGCCCAGACAAAGTTCGTTACTCAGACATCAAGGAGCTATCGGAAGAAGACAGAAGCAAACTTTTCAATCTATATCAAAACAGTTTCCACAATGGACAGGTGCCGGAGGACTGGACACACAGCTTCTTAAAACCCATACCAAAACCAGGAAAGGACCATCGTCAGGTAAGCGGCTACCGGATCCTAACCATGCAAAACATTGTTGGAAAGCTCATGGAACGCATGATAGCCAGGAAACTTGCAAGGGATCTTGAACACAGGCACATTCTCCCTTCAAATCAAGGTGGTTACAGAACAGGCAAGTCCACATGGGAAAATGCAGCTGCCTTTGCATATGAGGTGTATGAAGGATTTCAAAGAAAAGAAGAAACACTAGCAGTAGCAATTGACCTTGAAGATGCCTACAATAAAGTCCAGTTTGCGCACCTCATGGAGCTGCTACTAAGGTATGGAGTAAGTTTGACACTGACAAGATGGATAGCAGCAGCGCTTCAGGAAAGAACCGTCGTCCTACGCCTCGGAGATTGGATGTCTGCACCTTCTAAACTATCCATGGGACTGCCACAAGGGTCTCCACTCTCTCCTGTCCTCTACAATGTCTACACGAAGGGCCTTGCAGACTTAAACAACAATGGAATTGCTCGGGTGCTTACCCTTGCGGATGACGGCCTGGTCTTCAAAACTTCGAAAAATGCTCAGGAAAGAACTGAAGCCGTCCAGAAACAACTAAACAATATTGCTCAATGGTGCAAAGACACAGGATCTTCCATCAATCCAGCGAAAGCCCAAACGTTGCTGTGCACCCTCAACAACAAAACCGCGAGCAAATCACCACCTTCTGTGTCATTCGATGGGATTCAAATTGAGAAAACTGAATGCCTACGCTACCTAGGAATACACCTTGACAGGATGCTGACCTTCAGAAAACATACGGAAAACACTGTTCTCAAATGCAAAAAGGGCCTTTCAGTCTTAAAAGCAATGGCAACCAAAGGAATTGAACAACGCCACCTCTTCCTGCTATACCAATCACTCGTCCTCAGTGTGATCGACTACGGACTTGGGCTAACAACACCGTCTCAAAGCAACCTCCTAAAATTAGAAAGAGTCCAAAATGAAGCTATGAGGCTGATCCTTGGAACAACAAAAGACACGCCCACAGAAACCATGCGATACCTGCTTGACCTTCCTTCAGTGCAGGCCAGAAACAAGTTAGAACAGGTCAAGACCTACTTCAAAGCATTAGAAAACCCTCAAAACCCACTGCATGACGCAGTCAAAGAACCAAAAGGCAGCCGTCTAGGACGAGGAAGATCATGGATGGGGCAAGCAGAAGACACAATCCAGCTAGTATGCCGACTTCAAGACCTGAAAGAAACAAAAGAATGGGAGAAAAACCCCGAAAACCTCAACCATCTATTCAACACAGTCATTTCACCCACTCTAGGAAGACATTGTCGGGAATGGCCAGAGGGCAAAACTGATGCGGAAGTGAAGCTGCTTATAGAAGAAAACAGTAAAGAAGAGGACATCATCATATACACAGATGGCTCAGTCACCAAAGACCAGTCTGGCTGGGGATTCACTGCGAAACAAAATGGAAAAACAATTTGGGAAGAGAATGCTGCCTACAAAGTCACAACCTCCAGCCTAACGATGGAAGTTGAAGCTGTGACACATGCCCTCCAGTGGCTATCGTCCTTCCATACGCCCGGAAACCAACATGCCATGATTCTAACCGACTCAATGAACCTCATACAGAAAATTGAAAACGGAATGGGAAGCCCAGAGTGGCATAACGCAATGCGCAACTTTCAGATTAAAAAACTCACATGGTCATACTGCCCGGGACATGCAGGTGTTAAGGGAAATGTGCGAGCTGACAGACTTGCTGGTAACGCAACACCAACGAGCGGCCTACATCTAGGAAAATCGGAAATCCTCAGAAAAGTCAAAGAATACCAAAAAGAACAGGTACAAGGCCATCACACCATCGATCGCCTCAAAGAAATAGAAGCAGAGAGAGGGAGCGGCCGCAAATCTAACATGAAAGGTAGAGCACGATGCTTTGCAAATCAAACAAATATCGGCATCATTTCCAAACCAACATTGCGCAAATTTCTTCAAAACGGAACAGAGTCTCTGTGGGCCTTTCCAAACACAACAGACCGAGCAACACACTAGACGCCACGTTCTTGGCATCAGAGATCTTTTCCCATCCCTCTTGCGGCCAGTCAGTGGCGGCTGTGTGTGTTTGTGTGTATGTGTGCTTTTGAGTGCGTTTGTGAATGCGCGAGAGTGAAACTGTACACAAGTGTCAGGAGAGATATGTGTACGTGTGTGTGTGTGTGTGTGTGTGTGTGTGTGTGTGTGAGGGGAGGTGGGAGTGCAGGGGGAGGTGGGGTAGAGGATGAGGTATGTGAGTGTATGCATGCCTACACTGTGGGAGCAACAGGATATTGGAACGTGTATATATATATATATATATATATATATATATATATATATATATATATATATATATATATCTTTGTATGTACGTGTGTGGAGTTGGGGGTGGGAGATATGGGCGTATGTGTGTGTGCTTGTACAAGTAAGTGTTCATCTCTGTGAGTGTGTGTTTGTGTGTGTGTGTGTGTGTGCCGTGGAAGCTGCGATACGTAGACTAGAAATGAGTGTGTGGAGGAGGGGGTAGAGGAGGTGCAAGGTAATGTGTGTGTGTGTGTGTGTGTGTGTTGGAGCTCATGTACGTTTATATGTATTTGACTGTGCTTTCATATGTGCTTGTACAAGTAAGTGTTCATCTCTGTGAGTGTGTGTTTGTGTTTGTGTGTGTGTGTGTGTGCCGTGGAAGCTGCGATACTTAGACTAGAAATGAGTGTGTGGAGGAGGGGGGTAGAGGAGGTGCACGGTAATGCGTGTGTGTGTGTGTGTGTTGGAGCTCATGTACGTTTATATGTATTTGACTGTGCTTTCATATATGTGAAACTGCATGTCTGGTGCATTTCTGTTATGCATGTGTGGGTGTATGTGTGAATGTGTGTCTTCATTTTTTACATTTATTTGCTTATTTATCACCATTGTTGTCTTATTTATTTATTTATTTATGTTTTATTATTATCATTTTATTAGTATTACTAATATTATTACTACTACCTTTTTCTATATTATAATTATTATTTATTTATTTATTTATTTATTTATTTATGCAAGCTTATCTATTATTTATTCCCCCGTTTTTTTTGTTTTTTTTTGTTTTTTTTTTTGTGTGTGTGTGGTTGTGTGTGTGGTTTTTTTTTTTTTTTTTTTTTTTTTTTTTTTCCCAAGGCCTGACTAAGCGCGTTGGGTTACGCTGCTGGTCAGGCATCTGCTTGGCAGATGTGGTGTAGCGTATATGGTTTTGTCCGAACGCAGTGACGCCTCCTTGAGCTACTGAAACTGAAACTGGATAATAGAGGTAGAACTAACTGGGTGTCAAAGGTGAGAATAAAACTGCATGATTTAGGCTTTGCTTACGTGTGGCTGAATCAAGGAGTAGAGGATATAAACGGATTTCTACGTACACTTCGATCGAGACTAATCGACTGTCGTTGGCAGGAATGGTCGAGTCATATCCAAGATAGTAATCGTTTTGATTTTTATAGACATATTAATTTGAGACATACGGTACCAGGTTTATTTGGCTATGAATATGGATAGACATTTAAAATGTATCATGGCAAAGCTTAGATTTGGAATTTCTGATTTGTTTACGCATTATTACCGTTACAGGTAACATAAAGATAGTGACCTTATTTGTCCTTTATGTAAAAGTGCGACGGAGAGTGAACTCCACTTTGTACTTTGTTGTCCTGTGTTAAGTGATCTCAGAAATCAGCTGATACCTTCAAAATTTCATAGGCAACCCTCCTTGTTCAGACTGTATTTGCTTATGTCATCCACTAAGAAACACGTTAATAAACAGCTAGCAATTTACTTGTATAAAGCCTTAAAGATTAGAAATACAATATGCAGTTGAGTGTGTGCTAGTTTTCCGCTTTTTTGTTATTATGTGTGAATAAGACTAATTGCAGATAATGACTGTCTTTCTCATTTTCAGGTTACAACTGTGTTATGTTACATATCTGAATATATTACCTCTGTAATGTTTGTTTACACCACCCCTTCATGAGGGGCCATGGCCTATATTGAATAAAACATCCGTATCCGTATCTCTCTCTCTCTTCCTTTCTTAGTCCCCTCCCCCTTGCCCCCCCCCTCCCCTCCACCTCAACTGCCCCCCTTTTCATTCGAATATACAGAAATGTCGACTTCTAATTAATACAAACAATCATCATTATGATAGGAATGATAATAATCCAAATAATAATAATAATGATTTATTTTCAGTCTAATATCATCATCTCAGATGAACAGACTATAAATAGATAAACGAAAGTGTGTGTGTGTGTGTGTGTGTGTGTGTGTGTGTGTGTGTGTGTGTGTGTGTGTGTGTGTGTGTGTGTGTGCGCCATCACTATCTCGTTTTCTCTCTTTACCCCTTCCCTCCTGTAAGTTTTCGTCGCAGTTAACATTTTACAGCTGAGTAACCAATTTCTCTCTCCCCCTCTCTCTCTTTCCAGTTGTTTGTATACATTAGAACCAAGGTAATTTTCAGCCACAACAGATTTGCCAGCTTAATTAGACAGACACAGAGAGAGAGGGAGAGGCGTTCGCGGCAGGCAGTAGCCTCCAGCAACATGGCGGCCTGCTGGCGCGCGGGCGGCCTCCCTTCTTTTCCTCCATACTACTGACCCCGATGATTTCTACCTAAGGCAGGCGAGAAATGGGTTCCTCTTTGATGTTGGCACGACGGTTGAGGACGTTGTTGAAATGCTCAACCCACTGCTCCAGAATCTGCTTCTCTGTCAGCAGCTGCGTCCCATCTGTGCTGAGATGGGGTGAGGAGCCGGAGGACTGGAGTCCGTATAGAGCATTAAGCGCATCGTAAAAGCGCTTTGTGTCGTGGCTGTCTGCGTTGCCCTGGATTTTATCCGCATTCTTGCTGAACCAGCGGTCCTGCATCTCGCGGTTTTATTCTGCGCCTTTCTTTTCGCGTTAGCAAAGACATCTTCCTTGGCTTGTGACGTGGGGTCGTTCTGACGCGCTCTCAACAGTTGATTTGATTTTTCTATGTTATCATCATTCTCATCGAACCAGTCTTGGTTTCTTCGGGTTGCTGGTCCGAGATGTTCGAGGGCAGTAGCGTAGACAACATCTCTGAAGGCCATCCATGTTCTCAACGCTGGTCCTGTTTTCCTGTGGTATGTCTGGCAGTCTGCCTTTAAGTTCGTCAGCATTGATTGGATGTATACGTTTTTTATTCAAAATATTTCAGTTGTTAAAAATGCAAACAGGTCAGAAGAGCTTGTACGAGAGTTATTGTGTGGACATAAAATCGGGCGAAGCAGTTTATGTTTGGAAATCCTGTGGATTTCGAAGCCAAGATGGATGTGGCTGTTGTTTTTGTTTTTTTGTGTGTGTGTGTGTGTGTGTGTGTTGGGGGGAGGTTTTTTGTTTTGTTTTTGTTTTTTGCTTGTTTGGTTTTTTGTTGTTGTTTTTTTGAGTGGATGATACTGGTTTGTGCGTGTGTAAACACAGATTGCCGTTGTGTTTCTTCTGAACTTCATTCACGGGTTCTTGCTTTCATGTTTAGCAAATACACTTGTCGTGAGACTCTCATTTATGTGGCACATGTTATTATGTTGATTGTTATAATACAATATATACTGTTTACAAGATACCCACTTCACTAAAAAAAAGATTGAAAAATATTTAACATCAAAATGAGGGTATAAATGTTGTTTTGTTGTATAAATGTTGTCCAATGCAAAAGGAGTAGCAGTGTCATTGAATAATAACTTTGAATTCAAAATTAATGAAACAGAATAGGATATCAATGGTAAATATTTAATAATATCTTTGAAAAGTATGGGAAAAGATTATTCATTGGTAAATGTTTACGGTCCGAACACAGATGATCGAAATTTCAGTGGGTGATTGGAACTTGGTTCTTGATCCCTATTTGGACTATGACAATTATAACAATATAAACAATCCAAGAGCAACAGATGCATTAGAAAATATCATAACAGAATTAAACTTAGTAGATGTGTGGAGAGAAAATAATCCTAAAGTTCAACGATACACCTGGCGAAGAACCTCCCCATTAAAACAAAGTCGACTGGACTTTTTCCTTCTTTTGAGGAACTTATGTGGAACTCTGTAGACACAGATATCATAGCTGGTTACCGATCAGATCACTCAATGATAATATCAAAACTGAGATTTGGTAAAACTATAAAACATAATACTATGTGGAAATTTAATTGCACTTTATTAATAGAAAAACAGTGTGTAGATGAAATCAATAAGTTATTAGATGATGTCATATCTCAACATTCCACTGAGTAACATGGGACTGAAAACCTTCCCTTGATGGAAATCAGTTTGACCGTTTCAGACATTTTATTCATCGACTTCTTATTCATGAAAATACGATCAAAAACAATTGCATATGCCACGATGCTAATTGGTTTCCCGTAAAAAGAGTATGTCGGCAAGGAGATTTACTCTCGCTTTAGCTTTTTATATTGTGTGTAGAAATATTAGCAATTATGATCGGGGAAGAAAAAAGATATAAAAGGAATTAAAATAAATAATAAAGAACACAAAATATCTCAATTTGCAGATGACGCTCAGTTAATGAATAATGGGGATAGAATATCTTTTAAAAGACCCATTCAAATAGTTCAGAACTTCGGAAATGTCTCAGGACTTTTTATGAATGCTGATAAAACACAAGCAATTTGGTTAGGTAGTGAAAACAACACAGAAACAAAATACATGCACCAAATGAATATAACATGGAATCCTGAAAAGTTCAAAATATTAGGGGTATGGTTCACAATCAATATTTAACAATGTGAGCAAATCAACTATGCAGAATCAACTATTTTCAGAATTAAGAACGCTATTTAAAATTTGGATTAAAAGAAGTGATACACCCCTCTTGGGAGAGTTGCTGTGCTGAAAACTCTTACATTATCCAAACTGATCCATCTACGGATTTTACTTCCTACCCCCCCCCCCCCCCTCCCAGATGACTTTGTAAATAACCTTTAAAAATGTGTTTCCATTTTATATGGAATGGCAAACAAGACAAGATAAGTAGAAACACAGCAACAGAAAGTATAATAAATGGAGGGGTGGGGGGGTGGGGATAAATTTACCAGATATTAGAATATATATTTCAGCACTTAAACTCTCTTGGATAAGGAAATTAAATACAGCTAAACACATGTGAGGAAATACTGCCTTTTTTATTATCCGAAATAGAAAAATATTGTCCTAGCCTTGCCAAGCAAAAATCCCGTGACAATTTGTTTTGGGAGCATACGTTTTAGGCTTATAGTCAGTTTGGCAGTAGTGCAAAGCCACGTTCACAAACTGAGCTACTTTCTGAACTAATATTCTTCAATGAAAATATAAGAATTGAAACTAACATGACAGATTATAAACAAAGGATTCCTAAGGGTGTTTACTGAATTTCGCATTTTTTGACAAGTAAGAAAAATCTAATAGGAAATACGGAATGAATATACATTTTTTAGCATTTAATAGCTGTAAAACATCCATTTCTAAAATATGTACAACAGACAAAGTTAAGCATGCCAAATAACTGTGCACATGATACCCCCAGTATGTTAAAATAATATATTCAGTACCTAAACGAACCAGATCATTTTATGACATTCTGGTATTAGATGACAAACTTCCAAAGTCTTGTTGAAAGTGGTCTGAGAAAATGGAAACAGAAATTACAAATAAAGCAAAATTCAAGACATTAAGCTGAAATGGCATCAGTTACGCATATTACACAGAATCCTTGGAACTAATATTGTCCTGAAAGAAATGTGGGTTACAAATAATAATTATTGTGATTTTTGTAGCAATGATAAGGACAACAATGAGCACATATTTTGGAGATGCCAACATTCAAAACACTTCTGGCAGAATTTTGAAGAGTTACTGAGGGTGAAATGTGTGACATGTACCAACATCAAAATAACTGAAAACACAGTACTGTTTGGCATTGCTCAAAGTGTACGCACTGATACAGTTTTCAACCTGGCGATACTTCTTGGAAAAATGTACATTTATAAATGTAAATTTGACAAATGCGGGCCCAACTTCGCAGCTTTTGAAAGATACATTTCCTGGGGTTATAAAATAGATCACAATGCAAGAATACAATCTAACATTCAAGACTTTAAAGCAAAGTGGTTGTCTTACAAGACATTGATTACAGCGGGTGGGAGAGTGGGGGGGGGGGGGGGGGGGGGAGTTCGTTGGCGAGTTCTTCTGCAAACTTTTCAGCTTCGAGACATTCAGCCTCTCTGCAGTCTTATGACCTTGGGGTCTTCTCATGGGCAAAATGCGAAGCCTGAACTTGGACACAATGAGGCTGTGGTCGGTCCAGCAGTCAGCACCACACATGGCTCTCGTCACTCTGACGTCCAGCCTGTCCCTCTTCCTGGTGATGACGTAGTCTATAAACTGCCAGTGCCTCGAGCGAGGGTGCATCCATTACGTCTTCTTACGGGAGGGTAGGCAGAACAGGGTGTTTATGATGACAAGGTCAAGCGTGGCACACGTCTTCAGGAGCAGAAGGCCATTGCTGTTACACTTGCCAGTGCCGTGTCTTCCAATGATCCGTTGCTAGGTTTGGTAGTCTGTCCCTACTCTGGCACTGAAGTCCCTGAAAGCAATGAGCTCAGAGAATCTCTGACTGGGACTGTTGAAATGAGGGTGTCAAGTTCTTCATTGAACTTGTCTTTAATATTATCTGGGTTGGTCATGGTGGGAGCATAGGCACGAATCAGCGTTGCACTCTTCTTGTTTGTGAGGTTTGTGAGTGGGAGCTGAAGTGTCATCAGGCGGTCGTTGATACCCTCTGGAAGCTTGGTGGGTTTACAGGCGAGGTGAGATTTGATGGCTAATCCCACACCTGCTTCTCGCCGTTCAGCGCTGCTGCGACCACTCCAGAAGAACGTGTATCCACCACCACGTTCTGTAAACTGACCCTTGTCTGCTAGGCGCGTTTCGCTGAGAGCTGCTGTGTCCACGTTGTAGCGAGCTAGCTCTTTTACAACCAGTGCAGTTCTCTCTGGTCTGTCTGCCTTAATGTTATTCAGCAGAGTTCTCACGTTCCAGGGCCAAGGTTGAGCACCATCACTTTCTTTACTTTTTTTCTTAGTTTTTGTTTGTCGACCGCTATGAGGGATCCCCGCCAGTCGCGTTAATCTGGCCAGGGAGAAGTGAAGCAGGCTATGTTTGAGGCACCTTTTCTAGCCCCTTCCTCCATTTAGGTGAGCAGAGCGATCCTGGAGACTGCTGGTCAGACACCCAGGAGGCTGCCGAGCTCCACTGCTCCTTTGGTCCAAAAGAGAGCGACCCTATGCCCTGGGCCGCCTGTGTGCAGGTTTGTGACAACAGCTTCCAATGTATCCACACCTGCTGCTTCGCCACTCCCCCATCGCCACAGGACTTGAGGTGTTGCGCAGGGTAATTTGAAGCCACGACTTGCAGTTGACTTGGATTAAAGTTAGGGAGAGATGTGCATGTCGTCAGCCTCACTCTCTCGTCCCGGCCTTTCTGGGCCCAGCATAGTTGAGACGGCTGTAGATAGGTCAGGATGCAGTGGATGGCCAGCAGTGTTTTGCATGTGTATCACTACGCCCTTTTAGCGCTTCACGGTGCATTGCTGAGGATCGCCTTAGTTCAATGATGGTTTCTTCCGCGCAGTCTGCCGAATCCAGGCTTCACACACTAGGAATACAAGCCCTAAATGTTGTGGGTCCACAGCAGTTCTTGCGGCATGCTCACAAGTCTCCCTACCCATCACTGGCATCCTCATCCGCCATTGCAGCCATTGGGAGATGTCTCTTCCACCTGCTCTGCCGTTGGGATGACCTCTTTGTATCTGACCCATACATGGGGGCTCGTAAGTGGGCGCCACGTATCCACACACTGGTGGGCCATACGCGCCGCACGTTATGTATTGTGGGCCAGCAACCACCTCCCTGAAACCATCTTTAATGATGTGCCAAATCTGGCAGAGACAGTAAGCCAAAGGAGCAGTTGCAAGACTGGAATGATGTGTTCATATTTCCTTTTTAGGCTGCAACTGACAGAAAAACGTGGGAGGGAAACAACCACACTTTCTTGCAATCCCACGATTTCTCTCAACTCGTTGACTAACACAAATTATGCCATGTGCGCGACGGACGCTTGATGATTTGTCTTGATTGTGAATAAATCTATCACGTATCACAAATATTTCTCTGTGTGACGTATTTCTGACATCAGTTTTTAAAATGAAACAATACAAACTGTTCAAGTGAAGAACTGCCAGTGAAGGAAATAACGACGACAAATAATAAACGCTAAATTGTCGCCGATGACAATTCAGCATTGCGATAGCACCAGTCCGGCGATATGTCATGGACCAGCAAGAATTTGACGGATATCTGAGACGCAGGATTGTCGTCAATGCGGTGATTTGTCGCCGACCCGCGACAATTCGGTGGTGTTCTATTAAATGTTGATTTGTCGTCAACTGAGCTCCGCTAATTTGTCGCCGGCCAGAATTTTGTGGAGACAACAATTAAGCGGTCAACAGGGGTCACCATGACAGTAGGGTACGAAGGGCCCCATAATCATGGACAATAATGTTCTATTTTGATGTCGAATAAGAATGAGTCCTCCCATTTCAACCAGTGGAACACCCAACTTTTGGCAGGAGTTGGCCACAGGCAAAACAACAACAACAACAACAACAAAAAGCGGTCTCCACAATGGGAGGGGGGGGGGGGGACGCTCACTCAGTCTGGCTCCGCGACTAAGCCATTATTGTCGTTAGTAGGGGGCTTAGTAGGTGGTGTCCTAATCAGAACAGGCACTACTGAACACCACCGAAGTGACTCAGCAGCAGTGCAGGGTCTCCCCTGGTGTGTGGCTTCCTGGCAACCTAACATCGATGGTTCCCTGCGCACTGCCGACGCTGGAACTGTGACGGACGAACCCGGGTGTGGCCGTGTATGGGGGAATCTAAATGAGCGGCGTGGGAGTAATGCCACTGTAATGGTGCAGATGATGGGGCAGAAAAAAACAATCTCTGCTGATTCAAATCTGTGTCCTTGTTATGGTTGCTGGTGGCAAGAGACAGTGCAATTGTTAAGGTGAGAGAGAATGATAGAAGCGACATGGTAGGTGTACATGTATCGTAACAGACAGCAGCATGACTGACAGGTCTGGCAAATGAATTGTTGCATGTACAGTGTCTTACCAACAGCAACACCTATGCACTGATTAATGGCAGAGCTTGGAGAAAGAATGCCAAGACTGACTGAATGAGCAGGGGAAAAAACAAAAGGGCGTGACTTAGGTTTTACTGGCTACTACTTGTCACCCAGTTTTGGACGTCGAAGAAGCAATCAGGTCATATTTAACAAAAAGGGTCTGGATTTTCAGCGGTGTCAAAATTGTGAAGTTGAAAGTCGGCAGCGATTGAATGGTAACTGAAATCTTCACCAATGGAAGCATTGGCAATATAGACAGTAAAGAGGATAGTACCCAAGGGATTATAATAATAACAATAATGATAATTATGATGATGCCGATGGTGATGATGAAAATACTACCACTACTACTAATGATAATAATAACAACAATGAATATGAAATGAGGAGTGTGGTACGTATATGGCGAACACTTCCCATACAGTGGGCTCTTCGCGTCTCACAAGAAACAATGAATACAATGGTGCATATAATGGCATACAACTGTATATGAAGACGTACAAAAGTAACACAGAGAGACACATACATACACCGTGACAATACTTCAAATGTGTGTGTGTGTGTGTGTGTGTGTGTGTGTGTGTGTGTGTGTGTGTGTGTGTGTGTGTGTGTGTGTGTCTACACACACACACACACACACATATCTATCTATCTATCTATCTATCTATCTATCTATCTATATATATATACATCCAGATATACATATAGGTAGACAGATACATACATACATACATACACACACCGAGACAATACTACAAATTGGAAATATAAACTATCACACCAAAAAAGCACAAAATATACCACACACACACACACACACACACACACACACAAGTTTCAAGTTTTAATTATTCTTTCACTCCTATTGGAATAATGTTTACATGCCCAGAACAAACATTTCCAAATACACAACAATGTCACAAAAAGTTGAGAAAACACAAATGCCTTTTAACTCCAAAAGTGTAGCTAGGCAACATTTGCAAATCTAATCATCTTACAGCTAAAATGACTTTTTTTTGCCTCCTTTGAGCATATTACAAAAATTAAAAACCGATTTTGGAGACAAATATTTTATAGGAACATATCTATTTCGTAACTGATCATAACTGGGATATTCCATTATAAAATGAAACTCATCCCTAATCACAGACATGTTACAAACCTTACAAACCCGTGGTATGCCTTTGTGTCTCCCTGTTTCTATTTCCAGCTTATGATTACTTCGAAATCTGAAGAAGCTGATAACGTAATTATCAGGCATTTGACATATATATTTCTCTACCAAATCCACGTTTGAAATTTCGATAAAACAAACATTTACTACTCGCCTCTAGAGCATGCCTCTATAGATTTTGAAAACTATCTCTCAAAGCAGTGTTGACATTCTTGCAGAAAGATTCCCTTTCTAAGAAGTACTGGGCATCCCAAACACAGTCATACCCTGTTTCTATTAAAAATTGTCTGATACAACTCATCCATTTTGAAGATTAAATACCATTTCGATATAAATCAAGTAATATCAAATATATTTTCCCAGAATATTTTTCTGTGTTTGATATCACTAAGCTGGTCCGAAATCGAACTAATCTCACTTTCACGAACACACTAATTGGATAAATACCAGTTTGTCCATAAACAATTTGGGTCATAGTATTCCTGTTCAGTTTGAACAAGCGTTTAAGAAATTTCAATTATAATTTTTCAAGTATATCTACATTTTCATAACCCCATATTTCTGCACCATACAACAAACAAGCAATAATCATAGACTGGTACATATCCAGAACGATATGTAAAGGTAAATCTTGATTTCTGGCTGACTGAAGTAACGAACACATAGCTTTTTCAGCCTATTCATAAATCATTTCTTTAGCTTTGTAACAAGTTCCGTTTCTACTAAATTCGATACCAAGAAATTTAAAAGAATCGACAACATCCAAACATGCATCACCAAACTTAAAAACAGGCTTTAGCTTGTTTGTATAATTAAATATCATCACTTTAGTTTTCTTTACATTTACCACTAGTTTCCATTTTAAACAATATTTGTGAAAAACATTGAGGGACTGTTATAATCCTTCTTTCGTCTCCGAAAGTAAAACTGTGTCATCTGCATACAAGAGTACAAATAATCGCATATAACTATCTAAGTCTGAAATGTTAACATTCAATAAAAGATCAACAGATGGACTATGATGCTCAGTCAAATACGACTCTAAATGATTGAGATAAAGAGAAAAAAGCAAAGGCGAGAGATTTTCTCCTTGTCGTACACCCTTACAAATGCTAAAGAAATAAGATTTTTCACCATTTAAAAACACATATGACTTAATTCTATCATACATATTCATTATGACACGCAAAATTTTACCATTCATACCTTCATTAACAAATTTTTGCCATAACCCACTTCTCCAAACTGAATCAAAGGCTTTTTTGTTCTTTCTTTTTTTTAATCAACAGAAGCACAGTAAAGTTTCGTCTTTTTCACGGAGAAAATGTCAATCAGTGATTTCAAAACAAACATTTGATCTAATGTAGAATGGGACTGTCTAAATCCTGTTTGGGCCCCTGAAAGTATATTACTTACATCGATATAATCAGTCAGTCTAGCATTTAACACTGTAGTGAATAGTTTTCCAACACAGCTGAGCAAAGTTATTCCCCTATAATTATCACAGTCAAGTATACAATGGCAATATCAAGCCGGATACCCATTTTTCTGGTCCAACACCTTCGTACAGTATCTTGTTAAATAATTTACAATATGTTTCTGTCAGCAAAGGAACGCTGTTAATGATATACTCATTACGAATCATGTCTTCACCAGCACTTTTGCCTTTCTTCAGTTTTTTGATAGCAGTAATACATGCATTTAAAATATCATCATTATCCTCTAAATTGATAACATGTATTGTCGCTGTACTGTCAATATGTTCATTATCATTAACGTTGAGGTTGCTGACGTGGTGAAACATGTCTTATAAATTTATGGGACATGATGTTTTCTTTTTCTTTTTAATTCTATTCCATACTTCTCTTGAATTGCTTTTGCGTAAACTTCGTAGTTCTCTGTGCCATTTTTTTCTCCACGACTTTTCTGCTTTCTGTAAAACGGACTTGTAACTTTTGCTGACTCTCTCTCTCTCTCTCTCTCTCTCTCTCTCACACACACACACACACACACACGCTCGCGCGCGCACTCACACACACACACACACACGTTCGCGCGCGCACTCACACACACACACACACACACACACACACACACACACACACACACTTACACTCACAATAACACACACACAATATGAAAACTTCAACGTGGGGATATATATATATATATATATATATATATATATATATATATATATATATATATATAAAAAAGAGAGAGGGGTCCTGGGGGTGGGGGAAGCAAACAAACAGACAATTCTGCTTCGTCACGTCCATAGGCCATTCCGAACAGGTAGGTCTTGAAATTTGTTTTGAAAGAGGACAGAGTTGATGAGTGACGGAGATCCCTAGGGAGATAATTCCAGACAGTATTAAAGACCCTTTGGCCAAATGCATTTGGAAGGGCTTTGGGAAATGGAAGTGACTTTCTTCCAGAAGGCCCGTGAGAACAGTAAGGGGTGTGAATACAATGGACAGAAGGCAAGTGAGATATCCCTGAAATCGGTCGATAAAACAGGATGTAAACCTGGGCAGTAACATAATACGAAATGCGTTTTGAAAACGGAATGATCCATGAAGATCCAAGCAAACAGCTCACAAGCCGATACTGACAAGAAGAGACAGAGACAGACACACATACATACTGACAGACAGACAAAGGAAATTCGATACACGTCCTAAATAGCGAGTGTGACAAACAGATAACTGCTTTTACAAAAAGAAAGAATTGAATGCTATACAGTTATCAACAGAATGAAAAATCTCCCATCTCCCGTCTTTCCTTTTCTTTCTTTCTCTCATTCTTCATTCCGCTCATTCTTTCATTCTCCATCCAGATAATACAGTAACACAATCAAGAGACTTACCTCCCTGTGATCTCTCAACACGCCAGAGGGAAGCTCAGCTTTCAGCAGGGCTTTGTAAGGATGACGTGTCATTCGGACATATGTCTTGTCCACCATCTGACAGACACACACAGATACAGATACACACAGACACACACACCCACATACACACACAGGGATTTATCTGCTTGTCTGATTCAAGAGAACAAGAATAAGGCACACACAAAAAGAAAAAGAAAAAAAAAAGCCTACAGCTTAAAAACCCCCCAGTCATTTCATCATCTGTAGTTGCATGAATCCTATAATTTTTTGTTTGCACAGAATGGTGGACAAGAATTGGACAGACAGACAGACAGAGGAAAGATGTAACATTAGCAGTGCAGTGCAGTCAGGCAGTGAACAGACAGAAAGTCAGACAAACAAGAGGTAACAGACCTGTGTGTCCACACTGATCCTGGCGTTTTCCTGGCGCATCCTTTTTCTGCCCAACATGTATGCTTCTTCTCCCTGAAAGTTCAGGCAAGGGGCACGTTACTTTGTGAGACGTGAACAGAAAACCACAGAAAATGGAGCAAACAGAGACAGAATCAAATGTTGTTAATTCACTGAGGTCTTATCTGACGCAGATTTTCAGGATCCGGGCAATTATAACATGTTAGCCTGTGCAGCCATTTAATACGCCCACTTTGCGCAGCATTTTGGTGCGATATCATTCTGAATCAGGAAGTCGTAGTACATTCTGGATCTTTTGACCACAGACATTAAAGTATTAAAGCAAAGTGATATAGTGATGCATCTATTATTGTCTACAATTATTTTAGTCTTTTTTTATATGTATTCTGATATTGCAGATTTATAACCACAAAAGGTAACAAAATCGATGTCTGTGTGATATGTTTGCTAAAATTCTTCACATAACATAAAGTGACCATTTTCTTTAAGAAAGTGTGCTATACAATGCACCCCTTTATCCACGCACTTTCTGGATTTAATCATCTTTTGCCCTGTCTGAATTATGTCGTAGAACACTGGTTCAGCAAGTTCTGATGAGTCTTTGCAACAAATATTGTATGTTTTGTAAGCCAGAACTCCGTCCAAAACGCATTTGATGTCGGAAAGGTCAGGAGTGCTTCATTCCCACACATTGCTGGATCTATCAGACAGCAGCCGAGGAAACAATGCGTCCTTCTTTCATTCCACGGGGAGATGTGGAAATAGGGACTGTGGGGAGAGCTGATGGAGAGAGAGAGAGAGAGAATGACAGAGACAGAGGGAAAGACAAAGAGACAGAAAGAGAGAGACAGAAAGTGAGACAGAGACAAAGACAAACACGGATACAGACAGAGAGCGAGAGAGTAAGATGGAGAGAGACAGATGCAGACAGACAGACAGAGACTGGGGCAAAGAGACAGAAACTGAGAGGTAGAAGAAGAGGAGCTCCAGCAGGAGGAGGAAGATGAGGTGGATGACGAGGAAGAGGAGGTGGCAGAGAAAGAGAAACATCTCCATCTTCACGTGGCTGACAAGAATAGAACCAGGTGGAATTTTTCAAGGTCAGAGACCCACGTCTTCAGGCTGTTCCAGTCTCTGCAGCACAATGGCTGTGGTCATGAATGATCTGAGGACGCCTGCCCAAACGTCCCGTTTTAGGCATCTGTTGACCGTTCCCCACCAGTAGGGGCAGAGCAACCGCAGTTACATGCAAGGGCACGCGCGCGCGTGTGTTTGTGTGTGCGTGTATGTGCACGCGCGTGTGAGTATATGTGTGCGCTAAACAAAAGTAGAAATGGGGCAGTGGAATGAAGACTGATTTACCGGATGTGCCATATCAACATGGCATTATTTAAACAATAATAATGTACATATATACAGCGCCCTTTCTCTCTCAAAGCCCAGGGCGCTTTACACGAAAGAATAAGTTACAGATTACATGAATCATTCCTGACCACTCGTTCATTAAAACCCCCTCCCTTTAACCCCCTCACCCCCAATACCCTTTTCACATTCGTCATGCAGCCACAGTGAGTTGCAGGAAACGGTAACTAAATGAAACGGTACGATGAAAAACATCACTGAATACAAACGAAAAACAGCCAGGCATAGATTATACTTCACATAGAAGAAGAAGACGGGGGGGAATAGATCAGGATTTCCCTGACATGTAGACATGCTGGCAGGGAGAGAGAGAGAGAGAAGTCGAAATCGAAGTCGAAGTATTTTAATTGTCAGACCACAGATCCGTAACAATAGAGTGCACAAAAGGAATCAATACATGGACTGAAATTTAGCAGGAACAAACTGAGAAACAGTACTTATGACAAATCAAAAGAAAACGCATTTCAGTTTCCACGATCCGGAGTATCTTCACGAAATAGACAATTCTTGTTTTGTCCACCATGACTGAACTGCAGAAAGTGTGAATGCAAGTTGTACATTCCAAGTCTAAACCGTAAAAAAACCACGGTACATATTTAAATCTACACATTTAACACTGTTCATATGATGTTCTAGAGAAAGGGACTGGTTGTTTGTTGAATACACCTTAGAAACACTCACACATACACGTGCGCGCGCACACACACATGCACACATATAACACACATACACACACACATTGACAGTCAACACACAGACACAGATACACACACAGAACCGCACCCACACTCCCTTCTCCGTCCTCATGCACTCACATCACAATCAAGTAATCAGTCTGGATGGGAAAAGGTACGTTTTTAAATGGTAGGGAAGGATAGGCCTTAATCATAGTTATGGGTAAAGCGATATGCTTTCTGGCCTGATCTGAAAGACTCCAGGGACTGACTGAGTCGGAGAGTATGACATAGAGTTTCAGAGCTTAGCTGCTGAGAAAGAAAAGGCTCGTTGGCCATGCTGTTAGCGTGTGAAGTTTTGAAGCTGAAAGAGCCTGGTGTAAGCAGAGGATCGAAGGGTCCTGGAGGGAATGTATGTATGGAAAAGTTCAGACAGATATTGAGGAGCAGAGCCTGTGATAACTTTGAAACAGAGACAAGAGCACTTATTTTACTCTTTGTTCAACCGCAACCCAGTGGTAATTAATAAAGGAGTGAAAAATTAATGATGATTTCTAAATGATTGATAAATATGCCTAGCAGCAGAGTTCTGAATGCCTTGTAGAGGCTGAATGACATATTGAGGACAGCCAATGAAGACAGAGTTGCCATAGTCGAGACGAGAAATGATATAAGATGAGACTAAAGAGCTTTTGTTGCTTCTGTAAGAAGTAAACGAATTGAAAAGATACGTTTGAAGTCGAAGAAAGCTAGCTGGCAAGTTTTTGCAACATGCTGTTTCGGGGAAAGATCACTGTCAAGATGACCGCCATGGTCACGGACACAGAAAATGATTTCGGGGTCAGTCAATGGGAGTGAAGTAGGCATTGGAACTGAAAGGGAAGTGGGTTGAGAGATTTTTAATAAACGGATGGCTTCAGTTTTATCGCAATTCAAGTTTGTTGTTTGATATCCAATTTTCGACATAAGAAAATTAAAAACAAGCAAGTAAAGATGATGAAAACAGGAGCAGCATATTGTAGTAGCTACGTGACGTCGGCAAACATTTCATGTGCGGTTGTGGATTAACTCTGAAGAGGGAAAGTGCACATGACAGACAAAACAGGGCTCAGAACCTTGCGGAACACCAAATGCCACAGAACGGACTGATTTCTTATGTGCAGACAATTTAAAGATTTTCTTATCTATTCCATCAGTTCCTTCAGTGGCTGTTCTAGTCGTATCTGAGCAATGAAAACTTCACAAACGTCTTCAGCACTTACGTCACAACTCGTGACAATTTCGGGTAGCGTTTGCTTTGTGCGTGCCCTTCCTGATACCATCCCCACTGTACCGTATATCTGGTGTATGTTGCTCCCCGTTTTAAGTTTTTCTCGTGCAATCGTGGAGCCTTTTGTTTGTGCGTTCGTGTCACTGCTCAACAGAGGTTCAAGTCTCTCTGTCCTGTCTGTGACAATTTTCGAAGCTTTGCGCCCGCGGCCTTCTTGGAGGGAGGTAGTGCCCTTCTGGTTTGGGGCTTTTTGCCCAGTCGGCACCCTCATGTGAGTATTGCTTTTCCTCCGGGTGGACATTTTTCTGTGTTTTCTCAGTGTACCCCAGTTAAGAGGGTAGGAGTACCCTGCTGGACATGTGTCGTCTTATTATTTCCAGCGTCAGGGTAGTAGTACCCGCTTGGCAAGTGAGTTTCACTATTGAAATATGTGGTAGTTTATCCTTGTGTTGCTTCTTTGTTCGTTTGTCCTGTTCTGTTAATAGGATGCCGAGATGGTGACGGTCGATATTGTTGATTAGGAGGTGAGAGCCAATGCCGGAAAAATCAGGCTTGCTTTGTTTTCCTCTCTTGTTATGGAACTAGAAGTATTTCAAACATAGCCTAACTGTTTAAATCATGCTGACAATGGGATTCATCAGGTATGCTCATATAATTTCAGCCACTAAGAAATGAGTTGACGCCTCCCTTGTGAAACCCTTTACTATCATTGTTTATATGTTCGTTATCTTGACAAGGTCGAATCATCATTGATAAATGATTTTCAATCGTTTTTTCCTTCTTCTTCCTTCACACGCCTTACGTACGTTGTCTTTTAGAAAATGTGTACACTAGTGAGTGTGATGGGGGGTGGGTCGAACGGAATTTTATATCGAGATTGTGTAGATCAAGATCTTTATATCCTGTTTCAGTTTGGTTAAATCTTATCACTTGTATGTTCACTGAGGGGCATGGGGAGTGGGGGCAGGGGTAATCCCACCAGAAGAGTAATATAATTCCTGCAGTTTGCAGCATCCCACTTCCTACGCCATTACCCTTCAGCCTGTGGTGGCCGGGGAGCGTTGTTGCTCCGGTTGTCTGTTGGCTGCTGTCTTCCTGCTGCCCTCTTCTCATCACTGTCGTCATTGGTTTTCGTGCATCCAGCTTCCTCGCCTTCCTCGTTTTTCCTTCAGTCATCGCAGTCCAAGTCATCGTTTCTATCTTGTGTTGGGCAGAGCGCTTCAGTTCCTCTTTATCAAAATGTCCAAAGTGCGCACATAACATTCTACGAGCCGGTTTTCTCTGGACAGTTGTCAGGGTTTTTTTTTTTTTTTGTTTTGTTTTGTATTTATCCAGTCACTCATCATTTGAATGTATGCATAACTGCGGCTGGGATTATGGTTATTGTTGCGTTAGTAAAATTTTGTGTGTTTATGACTGAATATATGTGAACTTTTCTTTGCTTTTGTCCGTGTTTGTGTGGTCTGGGTATTAGAACTGGTTTGGGTGGGGGAGTCCGTTCTCTTTCAGAGCGTGACAGTGTTCTTTCATGATTAAAAAAAAAAATCTTCCAGACGATTTTCTTTCGATTTATTGTTTTGACTTTCGTGGTTTCACAGCTAAATTATTAACCGATTATCAGGGGTTATATAGGTCAGTGATTTTATTTTTCTTAATTGATCTATGTCTTTGTATACTGATTTACTTTCTTTTCATTACTTAAAATAGGAAATTTCTGTCATGTGAGCGAAGCCACTTTATTATTATTTTTTTTAGTATTCATGAAGATCATTTTCATAACGTGTCTTTGGTATGTAGCGACCTGAATTTCGTCTGCTAGCCAAGAGGAATTTTATCCTGTTTTAATACTTGTCTGGAGAGGGGCGTTTGTGATATACGTTGGAGCCAAATCAAAACGGAGTGAAAGACAGGTATACCAACAGGACTAATCCACACTGAGGCACGACACGTTGCCAGCAGACACTGACCCCATAACCGAGTTGGTCCCATGATGCAAAGTAGCGACGAAACGCTTCCGGTTCACTGCCGTGGGAGACAATCCACATGTGCACATCCTTCTCCTTTCTTCCAGCTGGATCACGTGACATATACTCCTGAATATAAAGTTAAATATACAACTTTGCTGTTAACGACAAGACATTAATTGCTTCATTATAATTAACATCGTGGCAACAGCATAATAATAAACATCACAGGACACATCAACACTGCCGTCGCCATCAGCATCATTACTGTGAAAAGATGATGTTGACTGCATTAAGTATGATCTCCATCAGCAGCAGCATCGGTATAATAGTCATCATCACCAGCAGTAGCATCGGTATAATAGTCATCATCACCAGCAGTAACATCGGTATAATAGTCATCATCAACGGCAGCATCATTATAAGTCATCATCACCACCAGCAGCATCGTTACAATAGTCATCATGATCATCAGCAGCATCCTTATAAGTCATCATCAAAATCAGGAGCAGCAGCGTCGTTATAATAGTCATCATCATCATGAGCATTGTTATACGAGTCATCACAAGCATCAGTATCGCCATAATAGTGATGATCATCAGCAGCAGCAGCATCGTTAAAATAGTCAACAGCAGCAGCAGCAGCTTCGGCATCGTCTTAATGGGAGAAAACCCCCGAAAACCTCAACTATCTATTCAACACAGCCATTTCACCCACTCAAGTAAGACATTGTCGGGAATGGCCAGAGGGCAAAACTAATGCGGATGTGAAGCGACTCATAGAAGAAAACAGTAAAGAAGAGGACATGATCATATACACAGATGGCTCAGTCAAACAATTAGGGAAGAGAATACTGCCTACAAAGTCACAACCTCCAGCCTAACGATGGAAGTTGAAGCTGTGACACATGCCCTCCACTGCCAATCAGTGGCAGCCTCTGTGTGTATGTGTGTGTTTGTGTGTATGTGTGGGTCTGTGTGCTTGTGTGCATTTGTGCATGCGCGAGGGTGTAAGTGTACACAAGTGTCAGGAGAGTTCTGTGCACGTGCGTATGTGTGTGTGTGTGTGTGTGGAGGGGGGGGGAGAGGATGAGGTATGTGTGCGTATGCATGCCTACACTGTGGGAGCAACGGAATATAGGAACGTGCGGGTGTGCTTATATATATTTGTATATATGGGGGTGGGGGTGGGGGATATGGGCGTATGTGTGTGTGCTTGTACAAGTAAGTGTGCCTCTTCTCTCTGTGTGTGTGTGTGTGTGTGTGTGTGTGTGTGTGTGTGTGTCGTGGAAGCTGCGATACGTAGCCTAGAAATGTGTATGTGGAGGAGGGGGGTAGAGGGGGTGCAGGGTAATTGTGTGTGTGTGTGTGTGTGTGTGTGTGTGTGTGTGTGTGTGTGTGTGTAAGTGTTGGGGCTCATGTATGTTTGTGTGTATTTGACTGTGCTTTCATATCTGTGAAACTCCATGTTTGGTGCATATCTGTTATGCATATGCGTGTGTATGTGTGAATGTGTGTCTGCATTTTTTACATTTATTTGTTCATTTATCATCATTGTTGTCTTTTTTATTTATTTATTTTATTTATTTATTTATTTTAAATTTATTTATTTATTTATTTATTAATTATTATTTTTAATTAATTAATTAATTTTTTAATTATTATTATTATCATTTATTTTTTTTATTTATTTATTTATTTATTTATTGTACGCTTATAGTTGACTTCATCAAGTTTTTGCGCCTTATACATATTATTATTAGCAGTAGTAGTTCTTTTTTTCATGTATTTATCTTTTTTTTTTCTTCTTTTTTTTTCTCAAGGCCTGACTAAGCGCGTTGGGTTACGCTGCTGGTCAGACATCTGCTTGGCAATATGTGGTGTAGCGTATATGGATTTGTCCGAACGCAGTAACGCCTCCTTGAGCTACTGAAACTGAAACTGCACTGAACTTAATAGTCATTATCGTCAGCAGCAGTAGCAGTCTTTTTTGTGGACCCTCCAACTTCCCATTTTCTCCACATCTTCTTTATTATCATAAATTAATGAGGCTTCCATTTCTTATGTTTTCCCTATTTTCTTTTTTCCCTTTCAAAATTCTTTTTTGATTTTTTTCTCAACATTCCTCCGTTAAAAGCAAAAAAACCACAAAATGATATTACTATAATCAAATATACAAAATCAGCGCAAAAATGAAGTTTATATCAATGTCCGTATCTATCATCATCATCATCACCATCACCACGGTCATCAGCATTAGCAGCAGCATCATTAACATTGTTATCATGATCGTTATTGGCATCATGATCGTGATCATTGTCATCGTCTGCAGCTGCAGCAGCATCCTCATCATCATCATCAGCAGCATCTACAGCCACAAGACCAGTGAGAAAAACAGTGGTCAGCAGGTTAGTTCAGGTGCCCAGTTCTCGAGGTGACCCACCAGGAAGTACAGAGGGATTAGCTGTTTCCTGCTCTCCTCCTCCACGGCCTGCCCGCACCACACGAACACCTGCACACACATCACGTGACTATCTTGAGGATTAGTGAATGAAGTCATGCTGCCAATGTATCCGTCAGTTCAAGCTCCCGGTGCTCTAGTCTTTGTTGGTTCATCAACAGGAAGTGAAACTGATGCCAATAAAGTTAAACTTACAGATGACCGGCAAGGCACCATGCAAGAAAAAAAGAACGTCAGACGGAAAGAGAAAGGGAAAGAAAGGAAGAAAAACTAAATGAAAAAAGACTGACTGAATGTTAGAAAAAAAAACCTTTTCTTAAGGTCTTTTGGAGGGGGAGAAACTACTTGCGACTGTGGGATTCCAACCAGTGTGCCCAGATTCTCTGGTTTCCTACGCGGACGCGTCACCATTAGGGCAACACTCCACATATGCATTGTCTTAAAATATTTTGGTTTTGGTAATATCTGTCAATGGATAGAAGCATTTTACTAGGATATAAAATCCTCAGTATTAGTTAATGACACAACATCTACAAATATCAGCGTTGAACGTGGTTGTAGACAAGGGACCCAATGTCGCCTATTTTTTTAAAATTTGGGTGGAGAACTGTAGGCTTGCAAAATTCATGAGATTTCAGACATAGAATGTAAAGTAATTCGGTTTGCTGATGATAGTTCTTTTTACCTAGAAGGTGTCAAAAAAAATCCTACGAAAGTTTGAATTAATTTCAGGACTTAAATTCCGAAAAACATGCAGCATATGGCTAGGTAACAGACGTAATCGTAACAGTACGTTTTTCTCGAATTTGAAAATGAACCGGAATCAACCCATATTTAGAATCCTAGGGTTCTGGTTTACTGATGACCTAACTAAAGTATCGAGTAAGCGTGACCTCAGCATTCAAGGTAAAGTTACAAAAATAAAGACATTCCTATTAAGTCAATTTCGTAATGTCACGCAGTCAGTTGGTCTTCCAAAGACGGTGCTAAACAAAATAAACACTACTTTTTTTAATTAAATTAAAAAAAAAAAAGATTTCAGTGGAAGAAGAAATATAATAAAAAGCATTGAAAAAGGTTCAAATAAAGGTAATGGGAGCTAGTGTAGATAAATGAGGTATTAATATGATAAATGTGTTACACTTTCAAGAATATTTCAAATCTACAAAGGGTTGGCAAACTTGTTGCCGCTACTGATGAAAAAATCTGGGCGTTGATACCAAGATGGCATTAACAGACGCTTGCAAAGTGGGGTAATGCCTACTGCATGACTGAAAAAGTAGAGATCTTTTGAATATTGATTTGGTTTATAACGATTTCTGGAGAAAAAAAGTATGGGTCACCTACTAAGATAAGTAAACGCTAACAGGGCTGTCTGAGGTGAAATGCAATGATTTTCATTTTCAGATGCTGTTCAATAACTCTCTAATACCAATGTGCTATTCTTACAAAGTTGGGCTGATCATGGTATTGATCAAATAAGAGACACAATGAAAACAGACTTATCTCTTGTAGAGGTTCAGGATTTAATCGGACAACACAAAGCTAAAACGTTGTTCCAGTAAAAGTCTTACATGCGTGCAAAGAAACTACCATCCCAACTGCCTCATTTTTTTAAAGAGAAAATCTGATTTTAATACTGACCAATTAACTTGGTCTAGAGCAAAGGGCATTACCAAAGAAACAGGGCTTAGAGTATTACACTGGAAAATATTACATAACATACATCCCACTAGCATCTTGCTAAATAAAATGAAAGTAAAAGAAACAAAAAATGCTCATACTGTCACGATACTGTTGACTTTATTGAACACTCATTTTGTGTTGGAAATTTGTTGAGAAGAAAATATTTTCAGAAACAAGCTTTTACATAAAATTGCAAACATGATAAATATATCATCTGGCATCGATAATCCCAATATTTTCAATAAGCATTATAAGTATATCGGACACCAGCAGAACGTTCATACGCACAAATAGAAAAGGAGTACCTAGCTGCTGTCTGGTCATGTGAAAAGTTCTCAAGGTACCTTGTGGGTCTTGAATCCTTCAAACTCCAAACTGACCACAAGCCCCTTGTTCCTTTGATCAACACAAAGGACCTTCAAGACACACCCTTGCGTTGTCAACGTCTTCTCATGAGGCTGATGAGGTTTAGCCCTCATGCAGTCTATTCCCCCGGCAAAGACCTTGTGACAGCAGACACCTTGTCTCGCGACCCCATACCTCACGAGTCTCAGCAGGATGACTTTCAGCAAGTTCGACAAGACATCGAAGCTCACATATATTTCATCAAGTCAACCTGGCCAGCAACAGACAAGCGCCTGGAAGAGATCAGCAGAGAAACAAGCCGTGACAGAGTGCTTAGCGCAGCAGTGCAATACACGGCAACGGGATGGCCAGCTTATCAGACTGACGTAGGCCCAGAACTCCAAGAACTATACGCTGTGAGGAACGAGCTAAGTGGTCACAATGGCCTACTCATCAAAGGAACCCGGATTGTTATACCGACTTCACTGCGAGCCAGTATCCTTGATCTCATTCATGCAGGACACCTCGGCATCCAGAAATGTCGAGAAAGAGCAAACTCATCAGTTTGGTGGCCAGGACTTAACAAAGAAATTGTGAACAAAGTCCAGCAATGTACTTATTGTGAGGTTAGGCAGCCATCGCAAAGAAGGGAACCACTCCAGCCTACCCCTCTCCCAGAACGACCATTCCAGATGGTAGGAACTGACATCTGCGAGGTGAAAGGACAACAATACTTAGTCTTGGTTGACTACTTCTCCAGATATATTGAGATAGCACATCTCCCAAATGTGACATCATCAACTGTCATTACAAGACTGAAAAACATCTTCGCCCATCATGGCATTCCAGAAACTCTGGTATCTGACAATGGGAGACAGTTTACGTCATCTGAATTCCAAACATTCACAAAACAGTGGAATTTCACACATTGCACCAGCAGTCCTTACTTCCCTATTTCCAATGGAGAAACAGAGAGAGCCGTTCAAACAGCACAACATATCCTGGAGCAAGAGGACCCATTCCTGGCTCTCCTGACATATCGTGCAACGCCCACGGGTCCAACACGAGTGAGTCCAGCAGAGCTCGCCATGGGACGTCGACTGAGGACGACGCTGCCCACCTGCAGACAAACCTTGATCCTCAGCAGTACGACAGAGATGTCATTAAGGAAAATGATGCAAAGGCAAAGATGAACAATAAGACCTACTATGACAGACGCCACGGGGCACAGACACTGCCAGAGCTTTGTGCAGGCGACCCAGTCTTCCAGAAGTTAGACCATGAGTCCGAGTAGTCTAACCCAGCAACAGTTTTGAGCCAGGTTACTCCTCGCTCATACTTGGTGCAGACCGAGTCAGGTGTACAGTACAGGCGAAACCGCAGACACCTTCGCCTATCCCAGTCCTTTCCTGTGACCTCGAGTCCCAGAGGAGACATTCCTCTTTCAGTCCCATGTCACCCAGTCCCCAGTATCCTGTCTACCAATCCACCTGACCCTGGACCCAGTCCAAGCATGCAGAGTTATCCAGGCAGCCCTGTCCCAGGACGACCCCAGGCAGACCAGATGCCGCTCCAGCCTGGTTCGCCTTCACCTCCTGCCCGGAGTACCAGCCTGTCCAGCCCAGCAGGCCAGACTACCCAGCCAGGAGTATCAACGACATCGCCAGTGAGTCCGGTCCGAACGACCAAGAGCGGGCGTGCAGTCATCCTCCTTGCCCGTTACAGAGACAGCTAGTGCAACGTTAACCAATGCACAAGACTTCTCCCCCTCGGTTATTCAAAGACTCTAATACTTAATTGTTGGCACATTTCGAGAGTGCACTTTTGTCCATCTTCAGGGGGGAGATGTAGTATGTGGCACATCTGCTGTGCACATGGCCTCGAACGATGTATCGCGCATGCGCTTTAAGCGTTCGTGTTCGACCGGCCAAAACAACTCATGATTCCATCCATGTCTATCCTAAGATTATACTAGATCGCAAAAGAACAATCTGGTGTTTCTGTCTGATGTTGGGTACACAAGCAATGACACAGTCCTCAAACATTCTGGAAAGAATTTAAACATGTTTGAGAAATGGCAAACAACACGGTATCAGTAGAAAATTGCTCTAAGGCTTGTGTGAACATTTCAAATGCCAATAATGAAGGTATTCATAAAGAGTCGACAAATTCATATGATCCATTGCTCCAAGAATACATAGATTAGACTGGCCAATTTCAGAAGAAGTTTTTGTAAGGAAGTTAAAAGGAGGAACGTCCTGTGGACGTGACAGTATAGGTATACTAGAAGAAATGCTGAAATTGGGTGGGACAGGTTTTCTCACTGAATACTTTAATCAGATCTTTATAAATGGGTACAACCTGCATTTATGGACAACTGCCATCACAGTTCCAATTTTAAAAGAAATGGAGCAAGGATGTTACGGTCAATTACATGGGTTTATTCCTGCTAAGTATTGTTGGCAAATTTTACGCCTATATATTGAATAGAATTTTGAATTCCTGGCTCGAGGATAAGAAAAGACTGTTGAAAGCCCATGTTTTTACGTTGTTTGTTGGCGCACAAAAATAATTAAAAGAGGTGGAAAACTGTACGTGGTATTTGTCTGTGTGAAAAAACGCTTTCGATTCCGTTAAACACACTGAAGTTAGACGCCTTATGCATTATTTGAATATCAAGTACGACTCCCAATGCAATCAAGGCTGTGTAAACACAGATGGTGTCATGTGTAAGAGTAAACGGCAAGTTATCTGAACTGTTTGATTGTCCTCAAGGCTTACGACAGGGATGCGCTCTAAGCCCTACGTTATTTTCAATCATAATAAATGAAGTTGCCTGCAGTGTGTGAAAATAAAATGTAAACATAGCATCCAGTTACTTCCAGGCCTTATACACTTGTTTTATTTTACTGTTTGCCGATGACCTGCCTCTGATTTCTTATACACGACACGGTTTATAAAGACAAATAGATTGAATGCTTTTGACCTATGAAAACAACAACAACAACACACACACACACACACACACACACACACACCCCCCCCACACACACACACACAAAACAAAAACAAACAACAAAAAACAAAAACAAAAAAAATTGGCCTTACTGTCAACACGCACAAAACTAAAATCATGATATTCAGAAAAAAGGTAGGCTGGCGTTAAGGAAGACATGAAAGTTGGAAGTGAGATTGTCATCCTTTGGAGGTGATTTATAAATACGCCAGTCTGGGTTACACTTTCACAACGACAATAAGAACATACGAAAGTACCAAACAGTTGGCTTTATAAGGCAAAGGAGCTCTTTCTGATGTTCCGTGAATGCATAAACAGTTAAATGTAATGCTTAGAAAGGCTTTCTTCGAAATCTTTGACACCAAGACCCAGGTCATTCTCACAAATGCCTCTGAAGTATGGGGAATTCTAGAGAAGTACAATTGCATAGAAAAAGTCCATATGTTTTCCTGTGAGAAGTTCTAGGAAAGTGAGTAACTGCACATAAAATATTATGATTCTTCGCGAGCTAGGCCATCATCCCTTGTATATAAATTGTTGCATGAAGGCTTTCGAGTACTCGCGAAGAGTTCTGAAAATGAGCAATGGCTATCTGCCGCATCAAGGTTACACAATGCTGATTAATATGGACAGTAATGGGAAACATAACTGGGCATCAAAAATCAATTCCACTCCAAAGAAACTCGAACTGGGTTGTGCATGGCTGGCCCGAGGCACTGGTAGAGAGAATGTGTTCTTCCGTATACTTAAACAAAGACTCATATTTGTATTCAGTCAAGAATGGCTTGCAGATGTTATTTCCAAAGATTCAGTACCTATTGTTCATTCAAGAGTTGTCTCCAGAAGATTATCGGTCTGTTATCTTCCAAAAACGTTTTAGAGAAATACTGACGAGAGTCAGACTGGGGATAAGTGATCTGAAAACATAAAAATCTTTTGCTACGAATATTTAGTAATAAAAAATGACTACCCTTTCTGTCTTGGTGAACAAGAGGATGAAAATAATTTGTGTTTTAGAAACCATACATAATAATAATAATAATGATATTTATACAGCGCTGAATCTTGTGCAGAGACCACGAATCGAAGCGCTTTCGTACCAGTTATTCACACGCGTGCATAACTAAAAACTGGAGAAATGGCGTTAAATTTTTATTTGTATTTGTATTTCTTTTCTTCTTTTTTTTATCACAACAGATTTCTCTGTGTGAAATTCGGGCTGCTCTCCCCAGGAAGAGCGCGTCGCTACACTACAGCGCCACCCATTTTTTGTATTTTTTCCTTCGTGCAGTTTTATTTGTTTTTCCTTTCGAAGTGGATTTTGCTACAGAATTTTGCCAGGAACAACCCTTTTTTGCCGTGGGTTCTTTTACGTGCGCTAAGTGCATGCTGCACACGAGACCTCGGTTTATCGTCTCATTCGAATGACTAGCGTCCAGCCCACCACTCAAGGTCTAGTGGAGGGGGAGAAAATATCGGCGGCTGAGCCGTGATTCAAACCAGCGCACTCAGATTCTCTCGCTTCCTACGCGGACGCTTTACCCCTAGGCCATCACTCCACATGATATCCTTTCCGAAAACTATATTTCACATTCTATTTTGTGGTGATTCTACATCAGTTCTTCACGCTATTAAACTTTTAAAAGAAACGGTTAGGTATGAAATTATTGAAATCGATCATTTGATTCACGAATTGTTACGAAGAGGCTCGTACAAAACCTTTTGCTGGATTCCTTCTCATTGCGGTTTTTACTACAATGAAAAAGTTGACATTTTGGCTAAAAAAGGAGCTACAAGTTCCATGAAGAAGTTAGATTTGAATATTTCTCTATCACTACAGGAATGTTACACCATGGTAGAAAAAGTCCAAAAGTCAAAATTTCAGCTTGAAGAAAAAAACAACGGTTACTCTGAGTTACATAAAAATATACAGAAATGTATGGTTTCATGGGAAAACATTACCAAAATGATTTTCATAAGAGGCAAATCATTTCTCTGATCTGCAGTCGGAAAATGAATTGTTTTAAGACCAAGTATGTCGGTAATGTTTCTTGCATGAGTGGTGCTAACGCAACAGCCGATCATATACTAACTTGCCATATGTTAAAGTCTCATAACCCTGAACTGAAATCATCTTCAGTGTTGACAATCTCCAGCAGTCCATTGCTAATGTATGACTTTTTCAAATCCTTGTCAAATAGGCCAGCTGGTTCGCTGCTATAGTTTTTCATCAGAAAGTTATATATATATATATATATATATATATATATATATATATATATATCGCTCTTTTTTAAAACAAAACTTAAATCAATCATTTTCTAAACGTAACACACACACACACACACACACACACACACACACACACGCACGCACGCACGCACGCACACACTTTCACTGCCTCGCATGCTTACACAGTATTTTCTTTTTCCCCCTCAATTTTTTTCCTACCCTCGTCTAATATCACTTGCAGTGAAAAGACGGTAAACTTAAGAACGAACGAAACTTGAGAAACTGAAGACACGGAAGAGGCAGGGATGGGAGGCTATCTAAGGAAGAGGTAGGTTTTAAGGCCAGACTTAAAAGAGCTGAGTGCGGAGATCTGACGAAGTGAAAGAAGAAGTTCATTCCAATTGCAAGGTCCTGAGACAGAGAAAGAACGGCGGCCAGCAGTGGAGTGTTTGAATGTGAATGGTCAGATATGATGAAAAACATACTGCACTATGTTGAACAATCCCGGTTTACGAGGTTGATGGAGCTGAAGCCGTGACGAGTATACAAAGCAATTTCTCAACAAGTTTTGCTCGTTTTTTCTTTGTTTGTTTTGTTTTGGTTTTTTGGGTGTGTTTTTTTTTAAGCAAAAAGCTGTTGAGCGTGTCAACATGGCTGCAAGAACGCACAGTACAGAAGAGGTGGCTAGAAGTTTGTTTGATTTTCCGCACAACGTTGACAATAGCAGATACAAAAACGTGATGGAAAACGAAAGTAATGTTGTTGATCAACTGAAGTGATTCTGATTATCCTGATGATTATTACATGCTACATGGTACACCAGCATGAAGGAGGTGGGGTCGTGTCAGAAGTGGGTATAGAAAAATCCCAACATTTTAGCTTGAAACCTTCATTTTCTCGTTTCCATCTACTATGAAACCCTCCAGATGAAACCTTCAAGCCAAAATACTCTTTACAGTGAATTTTTGTTTTGTAATATTGTGTGATAGTGTATGTGGGCTTTTTGGGTGGGAGGGTGTGTGCGGGTGTGTGTGTGTGAGTGGTTATGTATAGTGATTATGTTTAAAACATGATGGTGCAGGAAACAACATAACTGCACTTAGATGTTGTGTCTAATACATTTGCTAATATTTTAACACTATCTCCATCCATAAAATAAACTGACTTGAATATTCTTCTTTTTTTTCAAAATATTCTATATATTTTATTAAAAAATCCGAGTTATCTTCTCCTGATTGTGAGTTATCTCATCCTGTCATCATTGAAGTTATGATGATTATATTCTCCATTCATTTTTCGCCAATAAAACATATACTTTTGTATGCTTTCGAGCATGATTTTAGTTTTTGTGATATTTTTTAGAGGCTGGTGTTATTTTGCAAAAAATCAGAAATAGTTTCGGAAGTGAAAGGGTTAAATCATTTGTCATTGTCATTGTCTTCATGCACACTGTCTTCAGACACACACAGTCTTCACACACTATCTACACATACACTATCTTCAAACATGCTGTCTTCATGCGCTGTTTCCACGCTGTCTCCACACATATTGTCTTCACACACACAGACTTCACACATTATGACTGTCTTCAAACTGCCTTCGCACACACTGTCTTCACACACGCTGCTTTCACACTGTCATCATACGCATAGTTTCACAATCATTGTTCCACATACATTTTTTCAGACGCATGGTTTCTGAGATGTGCACATTCCGTCTCTTTCTCACTGACATAGACACCAATACACACACACACACACACACACACACACACGCACGCACGCACCATGAGTAATGAGAAAACTGGTGCAAATTTTACCTACCTGATCAAAAATATCCAGTATAAAGATATCCGACTCGCTCAGGTCCTGTCCAACACAGCATAGAACAGATGTACAGACATGACACAGACATACTGACAGACATGCAGACTGGCACTGCACAGACACACTGACAGACATGGAAACTGGCACTGCACAGACATACAGACAGACATACAGACTGATATGACACAGACACACTGACAGACATGGAGACAGGCACTGCACAGACACACTGACAGACATACAGACTGACATGACACAGACATACTGACAGACATGCAGACTGACACTGCACAGACACACTGACAGACATACAGACTGACATGACACAGACACACTGACAGACATGGAGACTGACATGACACAGACACACTGACAGACATGGAGACTGACATGACACAGACACACTGACAGACATGGAGACTGACATGACACAGACACACTGACAGACATACAGACTGACATGACACAGACACACTGACAGACATGCAGACTGACATGACACAGACACACTGACAGACATACAGACTGACATGACACAGACACACTGACAGACATGCAGACTGACATGACACAGACACACTGACAAACACGCAGACTAACATGACACAGACACATTAACAGACATGCAGACTGGTACTGCACAAACACACTGACAGACATGGAAACTGGCACTGCACAGACATACAGACAGACATACAGACTGATATGACACAGACACACTGACAGACATGGAGACTGGCACTGCACAGACACACTGACAGACATACAGACTGACATGACACAGACATACTGACAGACATGCAGACTGGCACTGCACAGACACACTGACAGACATACAGACTGACACGTCACAGACACACTGACAGACATACAGACTGACATGACACAGACACACTGACAGACATACAGACTGACATGACACAGACACACTGACAGACATACAGACTGACATGACACAGACACACTGACAGACATGCAGACTGACATGACACAGACACACTGACAAACACGCAGACTAACATGACACAGACACATTAACAGACATGCAGACTGGTACTGCACAAACACACTGACAGACATGCAAATTTACATGACACAGACACACAGACAGACATGCAGAGAGGCATGACACAGACACACTGAAGGCATGCAGACTGACATGGCACAGACACACTGACAGACATGCAGATTTACATGACAGACACACTGACAGACATGCAGTCATATGACACAGACACACTGGCAGACATGCAGACTTACATGACACACACTGACATGCATGCAGGTTGACATCACGGACATACTGACAGACATAAAAACTGACATTGCACATACACACTGACACAAACGCAGACAGCACTAAAGTGCACGTGCAGCCAGTGCCCCACGCCCTCACCTCCTGAGCAAAGTCCGGTATGTCCTGGAAGGTGACGTCACTGACTGTACCGGTGCACAGCCACATCTGTGGGGAACGTCTGTGCAGTGTCTGGCAACACACACACACACACCACACACACATCTCCTATAACTTCACAACACAGCAGGGGCTCAATTTCTCTCTGTGCGTTGAACTTTCAATCTGAGGGTCAAATGGTGGAAACACGTTAGAAAGACTTCCAGTAAATTTACGATACATTACAAAGAAGACGTACCAGCACGCCAAAGGTAAAGCCGTCCAGTACATATGGTTAATAGCCCAGCCGGACATGATAGATGTAATTTGACAGGTTTGAACCCATGCCCCAGAGAAGGCCTCCAGATGCAATTAATAAGAGTTCTGACGATACATTTTCTTGAAAAACGGTGTAACGTCCCAAATCGTAACCGCTTCCCGTAGGTCCCCCTATTTAGAATTTAGGACACTGACAAGTACCCCGGGCGACTTTTCAGGAATATGAAACGTCCCCCGGATGCTGTTTCGATCCCCCACCCCTGACTGCACCAAAGCACCCGTCCCAACGTCACCCCCACCCCACCCCCACCGCCTATGTTACGGCTATGCGCGCGCGCACGTGTGTGTGTGTGTGTGTGTGTGTCTGTGTCTGTGTCTGTGTGTGTGTCCGTGTGTATGCAGAATAATACTAATATAATGATTAAGGCAGGAATAGTTTGTTCCTTTTGATCAAATTATCATACCCAGTCATGGGATACAACACTAATTAGCTAACTGTTCAGGTGTTTTTCAAGAAAATGTATCGTCAGAACTCTTATTAATTGCATCTGGAGGCCTTCTCTGGGGCATGGGTTCAAACCTGTCAAATTACATCTATCATGTCCGGCTGGGCTATTAACCATATGTACTGGACGGCTTTACCTTTGGCGTGCTGGTACGTCTTCTTTGTAATGTATCGTAAATTTACTGGAAGTCTTTCTAACGTGTTTCCACCATTTGACTTTCGGCAATTTTTGAAAGACTATCACCTAATTATTACATTTTGTAATCTTGTTTGTTGTCTTTTGTCATTACATTAGACTGAAGAACATGCTAGACTTCACATTCAAAGCCTTGTGTGCCCGCTTTGCTACGCCTGTAGTGTAGCCACAAAACGGCGGCGAAACTGAAAGTATGTGTGTGCATGTACATGTGTTTATATGTATGTCGTGGGAGCTGGCGCGCGCGCGTGTGTGTATGTGTACATATATACACATACTTTATATACACATACTTCATCGAATTTAATATAGATATATTTGTGTACATCAAGCACACACACACACACACACACACACACACACGTATACACACACACACACACACACACACACACACACACTCTCACACACACACACACACACACACACACACACACACACACACACACACACACACACACATATATATATATATATTTTTTTTTTTTTTTTTTTTTTTCAAAATCAGCAGTTTTTTTCACAAGGGAAATGAATTTTGTTTTGTTCTTTTAACAGATTTCTTCAAAAGTGGGCTTCTGCGGATATTCGTCCTTTGAAACTGTAAAACGACGCCCTATCCTCTCACCCCACCCACACCGCTCCCCCTCATCTTCCCACTCCAAACGTTCCTTGTCACAAGCCTTCCAACCCGTCATTCACCAACCCCCGATGCTTTACTTGTCCCGTCATTCTCTCCCATCTCACCCCGCCACACACCATCGCTTCCCTACCCCTGAATCTCCTCACGCCTACAAGCTTCTTTGTGAAGATTTTGGGATAATATCTACGTTCGCCATATCTGTAATCTCCCAGTTCTACATTCCCCAAAGTTCCCCCAGGTCTATACCTGTTTCATTATACACATTTGGGTAGTGGTCAGAAGTGGCCAGTCAGCAGTGGTAAATGATCAAAGTATACAAAAAAGGGAAAATATTGCAAAGGAACAACGCAAGCTGCATACTTCTGACTAGTAGTCAGAACTGGTTAATGAATCGTGAAACCAAGTCAAGAAGTCTTCATTGTGCATAAACACAGTTGAGGTTAGTAATGGTCAGCAATGATCAGCAGTGGCGAGTTAAGTCAGTCTCAGGCCAGGGCTATGTAAGTGGCACAGCAGCTGAAGTAGGTTCAGTGAAGAAAATTCTGGTGCCAGGCCTTGCCAGTCATAAATACAAAACGTGTGGTCGACAGCACAAAGTAGACCAGCAAAGAATGCTGAGTGTCACACATGTCACAAATTAGGTCATTTTTCAGTAATGTGTTATATGAAGAACACTGGGGGTCCAGGTCAAAAGAGAGAGAAGAAGATTTATAAAATATAAGACAGTCTTTCTGGTGGATCTGCAGTGGCTGCTGGTAGTCCTTGGGGAAGACCCACATATGCCACACTTTGACATGAGTGAAGGACAGGGTCTGCTCTGAGGAAAAAGTTCTTGCAACTCGACTGGAGATACCATGTTTTACGTAAATATGGGGAAAGATCCGCGTATACCACACCCATCAACGGGTGGAGAACAGGATCTGTTCCTTGAAGCTGTCCCCAGAGGGACTTCTAATGCTGCTTGGCATGCCTAAGTTGAAGAAGTTGGCTAGCTAGTAGACTCGAAGTTGGACAGTGGTGCAGACGTGACTGTAATTCCTTACAGTTTTGTCCCAAAGGGGATGGTACTGAAAAAGACTAATGTATACTTGTGTGGACCTAACAAGTGAGAGGAAAATTCATGCCACGAATGTCAGCAAATAATATAATCACTACACAAGAAGTGTATGTTGCTGACAGACTTCAACAAACACTCTTGGGAATACCAGCATTGACAGCTATGGAAATGTTAAAACGAGTTGACACTGTGGAAGTTGAAAAATGCCAAATGAACTACAGAGATAGTCATCCCAAGCTGTTTACAGGGTTGGGGAAAGCCAAGGAGACCTATACAAGCAGACTGAGGGATGAGGCAGTCCCATTTGCTGTCATCCCACCACGTCGTATCCCCCTTCCGAGACAAGGAAAACTGAAAAAGGAACTGCAACGACTGAATGACTTGGATATAATTCGTCCAGTGATTACACCGACCGACTGGTGTTCACCAATTGTGATGGTTCCATAAAACAACGGAGAAATCAAGTTGTGTGTTGATCTGACCAAGCGTAATGAAAGTGTGCATAGGGAGAACTTTCCTTTGCCGTCTACAGATCATCTATTAGCACAGCTGTATGGTGCACAAGTAAATACAAAGCTGGACTGTAATAGTGGTTTCCATCAGCTGCCATTGGACAATACATCACAGGAACTAACCACCTTTGTCACACCTTTTGGACTCTCCTGTTATATTATTTTTTTAAATTATGAGAGAGAGAGAGAGAGAGAGAGAGAGAGAGAGAGAGATTGTCGTACAGCATTTCACCCGACCAAGAGGTATTTCATCGCTTCAGGTCACAGTTGCTATCTGACATTCCAGGTGTGATCTGTGACATCGGTGATGTTCTGGTATCACGGCGTAGCCAGGAAGAACACTATCAGCGACTCATGTAGAACTAAAGAGGTTAGAAGAGACAGGGGTGACGCTGAATGACAAATGTGCCTTCAGCCAGGACAAATTCAAGTTTCTGGGTCATATCATTACAGAAGTAGCTGTTTCCTGCCCATGGATGATAGAACTACCTTTCCCTGCTAGCCAAAGTGTCCCCCCTTCCTAAATATCATCACATTTGTCTTTTTTCAAGGTTAACTGTCAACCAAAATCTGATTCTCTTTTTAAACAGTTCAGTTGATTTTATAGTCCAACAATCGAATCAGATAACAGAATAACATAATCAGCGAATAACGAGAAAAATATTTCAATAGCTCCAGAAACAAGTTGGATACCATGCTTTCCTGATCTGGACAGATCAATAGCCAATTCGTTAATAAAAAAAGAAGATAACAGCTGAGGGCTTAGCAAGCAACCGTGTTTAACTCCTCTAGGACATTCAAAGTAATCAGAATAGCAAAATGTATCACGTACGTAAGCCAGCACATTATCATAAATACCTCTTAGCGCATAATAAAGTTTACCTTTAACACCATTTTCCTCAAGATCGCCTGGAGTACATTTCTGTTAACCGAGTCAAAAGCAATATGAAATCAACACAAGCTACATATAATTTTGTGTTTTTAGCTAGAAACTTACTCGCGATTGCATACAATGTGAAAATGTGATTTATTGTGCTGTAGCCTGCTCTGAAACCTGCTTTCTCTTAAGTTATTTTCTGATCGTGTTCCGCCCATTTTCTAAGTCTTTTTTTAAAATGTGGATGTATACTTTACTGATAGCACTTGTCAAAGCCATACCTCTGTAATTATCTGGTTGGTTTACATCTCCATTCTTATATAATGGCACCATGATAGATTTCGACCACTCGAATAACAGCTGTCAAAGCATTTCATAAAGTTCTCTCAGCCAACTGGGAGATAATGTGTGCCACCATACCTCGGTGATGCCACTGTAGTAGCACTGTAGAAGAACAAAGGAGTGAATTCAGGCTACAGAATTTCTAGAGAACTGTCCTTACACTCCATTGCTGGAAAGATTCTTGCCTGCATCCTCCTCAACATGCTCATCATCGGTGTCTGAGAGCAGCCTACATGAAGTCCCAATGTGGCTTCCACTCATATCGCAGTACTATAGACATGGTGTTTACTCATTCCTCATACCCAACGAATTGAAACAGTGTTTGGCACTCGCCCCTGTGTCGTTCAACAAATGGTTCACTGGGTATGGAGATCACATCCAGAATCCAGATGGCCAGCCAGGTACTTGGAAAACTAAGAGTGAAGGTCCTCCAGCAGAAACGCATCAGATTGTCCACAAAGATCAAGGTCTACAAAGCCACTGCTCAGTGGGTGCGAAACGTGGACCCCGTATCACATCAAGCAGCTGGAACAGTTCCACACTAGATCGCTGCAAATGATCATGAGACAGGATAAGGGTGGTTCAACAAGTACTGAATCGATGTTGCTTTGCTACGCTAGACTCGCCATGTCATCAGAACAGTTGACAGTCGCATACCCAGACAACTGATGTAAGGTGAGCTCAAGCAGGGCTCACGCAGACAGGGAAGGCCAAAACTAAGGTATGACACTCAAATTTGCTACTTCAAACGGAGCGGCATTCAACCACACGAGCTTGATATCTCTGGCAAACAAGCCAGCATGGACCCACTCATTTCCAGATCTTTTGAAGAAGACCGGCGATTACGGAACAGATGTCAGACAGCAACGTCCACTTCATTCAGACAACAGACCATCATTGTGACACCTGTTGGGGTCTGTGTGCCAGTCTTGAACTGTGGAGTCACTTGAATTTTCCCTATTTTCCCCATCCCCCTCTATCCCGCTCGTGCTATTTTGTTAGTGAGTGTTCTCTGCACATTAGTCATCATCTAACAGTCCCCATACAAAGGTATGTTTTGCTGACATCAGGACAAAAGAGAGGGCCAGAGACAGACTCAGTACTCACCGTGTGCTGGAAGTGCTCGTCGTAAGCAAGTTTTGGTCCCAGCAGTTCCCAGAAACTGTCCGGTTCCTTGCCTTCCGTCACCACTTCATAGCCGTATGTCCTGCAACCGATTTACCAACCAGTCAATCAATCAAGTGGTCAATCAAGCGGTCAGTCGGTCAGTCACATACATTTTGCATTAACCTCTCTCTCTCTCTCTCTCTCTCTCTCTCTCCAAAATGCAACAAACTTTTACGCTTGGCAAGCAGCTGGATGATTGTTTCCAAAGTTTCAGCTTGTCGCTCAGACGTACAGATGACGTTGTGACCAAGCTGAAGCAGGATATCAACGAAAACTGCGAATTCATAAACTTTTTAATGCAGGAGAGAAACGATCACGATGCTCGACTTGATCGCATAGAAAAAGGCATTGACCAGCTTTGAAACAACGCTGCGACAGTCCAACCTGAAATTTCTTGGACTGTAGAGTACCCCCAGAGCAGTGACACAGAAGACGTGGACCAGGTTGTAGAGATTCTGAATGACTGCTCCAACACCAGGTCCTGGGACAGTGACGGCATCGACCACACCTACCGCCTCTGCTCTGCCCGCTCCAGAGACAGAAACCAGTCACGCCCGTTGATCGTCGTCTTTCGTCGTCGTGAGGACAAGATTTCCATCCTACGGGATCGGGACCTCCGCCACGAACTGAGACAGAGGCGAGTGAAGGTTAGTACTGACTTGACTGCAAAACAAAGAGAACAAATAGCATGCTATAAAGAACAAGCCAAAATAGCATACTTCATCTGTGGCCCTGGTGTTTCAACTTTGTTTCGATTTTATGTAAAAAGCATTGGAAAAAGAAAAGAAAAAGAGAGGCAAGGCCTTCAAGACTCACTTGTGATACACTTTTAAAAAAATCCAATATTTAAAATGTGTTCTGTATTTGTTATTATAAAGCTTCGCGTTTGAAAAAAAAAGAAGAAAAAAATTAGTCCTAACCAGATTCGAACCCTGCGTGTTAGGGTGAGAAGAAACTGCCTTATCCATTACACTATCATGGCTCCTTAACTGACGTTCTAAAATTTAACATTTGAACATACTTTTTTAAAGGGCGTTAAATCAATTGCGGTATTCGCAGTGAGAACGCTGTTTAAATCATATTATTCTGGTGTATCTTGGGCATTCAAAAAATCTAAACATCGTAAGAAGTGAAAAGGACTTCATTTTGAGAAAAGTCAAGACTGGAATTTTTTTTCGTTTCATCGTGATCAGTTCAAGGGTATTAACTCGCATGGTTTACAATTTTTAACTGTGAATTCCGACTGATTCTGTGGATAATTTTATGGCAGTTTGGGGCATAATCCAGTAAGTGATGAGGCGTTCACAAATCTTTCTCTGAATAAATATTTAACGGTCTCCTTCTCCAATTTTCCATCACATGTTATCGTGTATTGTCCATTGAATATAGGATTGAACGGGCAGGTCAACAACTTGAAACAAAATGGCGTCATTCGCGTTCGCGAAGAATATGAGCACGCGCTTTGAATGCGTATAAATATGTGTACGCAATTGATTTTTGCCCATGACCATCAGGGCTCAGCCAACAGATCTGTAAAGTCCACTCGTCGCATTGATTTTAGTATTTTCCGAAAAAGACCACTTGGGCGAATGAACATAGTGAAAGCCCTGTACACAGAGTAAAACACACAAGCTTTTTATGTATTGAGTATAATTTCAAAATGTAATGTTTAAGATGAGAAAGATCAGTTTAAAGCAAATTAAGTCCCCTAGCATTAATTACAGAGTAATTTCCCTTTTTTACTATCTGCACCAAAATGTTTGCAAAATAAATAAAACTTCCATGCTTAGCAAAAGAAGTTCCTGTTTGAACAAAAAATTATAATAATGACTGCTCTTGTTTTTGTGTCAGAATATCAGATCAAAGTGCCAAGTTTAGAGAATACAAAAAATATAAATATAACAGTAAATGCAGTTTGCATATAATTAGGCTTCATTTTTTAATTTGTCTTGGTGCCCATCCCAGAGGTGCAATATTGTTTTAAACAAGATGACTTGAAAGAACTGAATTTTTCCTATTTTTATGCCTAATTTGGTGTCAACTGACAAAGTATTTACAGAGAAAATGTCAATGTTAAAGTTTACCACGGACACACAGACACACACACACTCACACAGACAACCGAACACCGGGTTAAAACATAGACTCACTTTGTTTACACAAGTGAGTCAAAAATCATTATTCGTGATAACTGCGTACCTTTGGGACTTTTATGAGTTCATCCATTACCAAATATTTATCGTAAAAAATGAGTAACAGTAAGCGAAATCTTTCTTCTCCCTCCTCGGAAGTCTGCAGCCCAACAAGCATCAGCTCTTCCGATGTCAGGAGACAGGAGAAAAAAAAAGCAGATGAAAGGTAGCGAAAGCAGTCATGACGCTGGTGAAATGGACATGCTGGAAGACTTAAAAGCGAATATGCAGTGCATGAACGAAAAACGTGTATTCGTTTGTACAAGGGAAGATTTGCAGGCGCTCACAGAAGAACTTTTTAAGATGAACGAAACTTTAAACCGCAGGGTGGAGGTTTTGGAGAGCAGTCTTTTCACAGTGCAGCAGGAGAAGGACAAGCTTTCCGAGGACCTGCAGCAGGTGAAGAAGGAGAACTCCTCGCTTCACTCACAGCTTGAGGCCAGCAAGAAGGAGAGCCGGGACCTGAGGGAGGCGCAGAACGATATGGAGCAGCACGGTCGGCTCTGGAACGTTCGTGTACATGGGATAGCGGAGGTGGGGAGATCGGCTGAAGAGACAGTGACAGATTGTGTGCAAAAATGTGTCGATCTGTTCATTCAGAAGTTGGGTGTGAACGTACGTCCAGAGGACATAGAAATAGCACACCACTCGGGCAGACAAAGGAGGCCGACAGGAGACGCAGCACCTAGCTGACCCAGACCCATCCTAGTGCGATTCTTCCCCAGAAATTTAGCAAAACAGAAGAAACAAACAGGTATATCGGTTAGTGAAGACTTAACGATGATAAATTACAAACTGTTGAAACAGGCGACTAGTTACTCGGCAACAATGTCAGCCTGCTCTTCAAACGAAAAAAATAATTGCCAAGCTTAAAAATGGTATGACTGTAAGGCTGACTGCCAGCACCGACCTTGACCAACAGGTGCGTTTGCAAATGAATCAGTAAAACTGACAGACAAAACACATACAATCATGAATACAAACCTCTTTTTTTTTTCTTTTTTCCTTATTTCTGTCCCCCTCTCTTTCTCTGGTCAGTTAACTCTATAACGATTTCCTCTTTGCTCCTCGTCAAAGGATGTCCCATTTAAATTCACAATGATGTCGTCATTACCCCCCCCCCCCCTCCCCGTCCCCTCCCCCACCCTGTCAAAAGATGTCCTCAGTATCTTTAGAATAATGTACTTTTTTATTTTATTTATTTATTTATTTTTTTACTTTTGTACTTTTCTTTCCACCCCTGTCAGAGAAATCGTCATGCAGTGATATTTCTGACTTTCTACTTATTTTTTTCACTGAACTGTCTGCTTTAAATTAGTTTTGTCTGGCAGACAGAACTCATAACATCACCAGTAACTGAAAAGAGCCAGCGAAGATGAGGTTGTCGATTTATTTGATTCTTTCTTCCCCAAAGCACACCTATTCTGAACATTTTATGCATTATTTACTTACATGGGATTTGTCTTATCCTTGGTTTAAGCATTTGTTTGTGGGCTTTATACTTTGTTATAATTGTCTTTATTTGTCTCTTCACGAATGACTGACCTTAATGTTTTGGGAATGAAACAGATTTATAACTATTGTTTTGATTGATGTAAATCACTGCGACCCAGGCCCTCTCTCTCTTCCCTTCTTATAATTACATTACATACATTATTTCAAAAGTGCTGGGAATGTGGACAAATCCCTGAGGTATGGAAAACTTCCATTGTAATTCCTGTATTAAAACAGAGTAAACCTCGAACAGAAACTTCGAGCTATAGACCTATTTCGGTTACCTCCCACGCTGGGAAAGTCATGGAGAAAATTGTAAATATTAGAATGGTATATTACTGTGACAAAAATAACATAATTCCGTCAGCTCAAACTGGATTCCGGAAAGGAAGATCTACAACTGATCATCTGACCCGTCTCACTACCCAAATTAAAAAAAAAAAGTTTTCTAAGCGAAAAAATATCCTTGCGTCCTTCTTCGATCATACTAAAGCTTATGACCAAGTATGGCATAGCAGACTGTTATTTAAGCTGAAACAAACTGGTCTGTCGGGTCATGTTTATGACTATGCTAAATCCTTTTAAAGTGGGAGATATATAGTGGCAAAAGTGGGAGTAACTTTATTAACCTCTAGGCCTGTAAACATGGGAATCCCGCAGGGTTCCATTATTTCTCCTTTGTTGTTCAACATTATGCTTTATGATTTACACACGTGTTCCATCATCTACCAAGCTGGCTCAATATGCGGATGATATTGCTATATGGATTCAGACATCCTTGAGGAAAAGGACAAGCCTACATTACATCAATTATGTACAGAAACATTTTCAGGGTGAACTCGATAGACTGAGTAGCTATATGCACTCTAATGGTTTTGAGTTTTCTGTAGAAAAAACACATTTGATCCTCTTTAATAATGGTCATAATCCCAGCAAACTACCACGATTTTTTTGGGGGGAGGACGTGAAATATAAGTCGGAAATAAAATTTCTTGCGATCCTGTTTACTTCAAAACTAAACTGGAAGAAACACATTGATTCAATAGTGACTAAAGCAGTTAAAATTTTAAATTTATTAAAATTGTAAGTCACTCTCCCTGGGGACAAGACTCCAAAATTCTTTTACATTTAGCGACATCTCTCGTAAGATCAAGATTGACCTACCGTCAAGAAATCTTCTTTTCTGCTCCGCCGACGTTTCTAAAGAAGCTGCGAATAATTGACAGTAAAGCTGTGAAACTGGCTTTAGGGTACCTGTGCATACTAAGACCTCAGAAGCCTATAAGCTTGCGGGTATTCTACCACTAGATGAAGTCAGAAAATTAAGTTCTGCTAAATACATTGTGAGATGTACAGCAGTGGCCGCAGGTAGCTCTCCAGAGCTGGCGCCCTTTGATGGGTCATTTATTTCCACCAGGGTGTCTAGCCACCCTCATCACCATCCTCCTGAGAGGACTGATGGGGTGCTGGTTTAGTCGCCAGCAATTCGACCCTGTGACAGATAGTACTGGGTTCCAGGTTACCAGTAGCAGATATATCTATCTTGATATTAATGTTTTTAATTAAACATGGTATCAGAGGGAAATTGCATAAGTACAACAATGTCAAATGTAGGATAAGATGTGGTGCAAACTTGTCAGATATATATTAATTGTTCTGCTGGAGTAAAACAAGGTGACGTATGTAGTCCAGTATTATTTTCTATCTTCATAACTGAGCATTACATGTTATCAATAATGGGAGACATGGAGTTACTTTGATGCCAGATGCTTTTGAGTTATTCATTCTTTTGTTGGCTGATGATGCAATTTTGTTTTCAGAGACAGTTGTGGGTTTACAGAATAAATTAAATAACTTACATGTAGCTGCTTCAAGACTTCAATTAAAAGTTAATATGGGGAAAAGTAATAATATAGTATTCCGAAAGGGAGCATGCTTAGGTGCAAGGGAAATGTGGGTATATGATGGTGTTCAAATGCCTGCAGTTAATGTCTAAAAACACTTGGAAATATTTTTCTCCACCCGTCGCAGTTTTGTTGTCGCCTGTAAAGATATTGCCAGGAAAGAATGCCTTGATATGTATTATGCAGAAATTGTATTTACTCAATAACAATTCCTTAGAACTGTTCTTCAAGCTTTTTGATTCACATGTACAACCTATTATGCAGTATGGGCTGGAATTATGGGGCTTGGATAAAGCAGCAATCCAATGTGAATCTGTTCATCTGTTTGCTATTAAAAGGTTTTCGGGACTAGATTCGAGAACGTCTAATGATTTAATTTATGGTGAAACCAATCGTTATCCAATACAATTATGTGAATTCCGCCGTCAATTCAATTCGGTGCTGGTTAAGATTATTACAGATGGAAAATCAGAGACTACCATAAGCTTACAAAATGTTATACCACTTTCACGCCAATGGCAAGAAAAACTGGGTTTCAAATGTACGCCTTTGTGTGAAAATGGATTTAGGCATGTATGGTTAAATCAGGGTGTTGGTTGTTTTAAAAGTTTCAAACTTACTTTTCGTCAGCGTCTAGCTGATTGCAGGTGGCAAACCTGGGATCTACACAGCTGTACCAGTGAACAGTTTAGTCTTTATAGAACATTTTGCAGTAATCATGATATGAAACCTTATTTGTCGTTAAATATTGATAGACATCTAAGGTGTATTACAACAAGATTCAGACTCGGTATAACTGATTTGGCTGTCCATCGTTTAAGGAACAGAATATATAAGGAATCTGATTTATTGTGTCCATTAGGCAAGAAATCAAAAGAAGATGAAGTACGTTTTTCCTTTGTTGTGAAACACTTAGTAATGTTTGAGAAAGACACCTTCGACCTAAATACTGCAAACAACCCTGTGTGTTTAAGTTGAGTTTATTCTTGTCAAGCACTGATGTCACTGTACCTGTACAAGTCTTTTAAGTTTAGAGAAATAGCAACTTCCTAGTCTGTTTATTACTTTTAATTAATGCTTAGTTCTTGTTTCTGGTTTGATTATTATATGTTTCGCACTTTATGTTGTGTTCATTTTGCATTGTTCGCACACCCCTTCATTTGGAGCCATGGCCTATAATGAATAAATCATCCACATCCGTATCCGTATCCGTACCCTTCTCTCTCTCTCTCTCTCTCTCTCTCTCTCTCTCTCTCTCTCTACCGTTACCATATTACAAGGTAACCCCTGATCACAGACAACGATTAACAGAACATATAGTGTATACTGCAAGGGCAACGAAGTATCTACCTTGTGGAGTCCAGGAAAGCCAGCATGGTTTTGGAGAACTCTCTTTCTGACCCCCCTGTCCGCTGCAACACAAAGCACACTGCATTCAGGGTGTGCGCATGTGCTTCTGCATACCTGTAACTGTAGTTTGGGCCATTGGGTCCACCACTGCATACCTGTAACTGTAGTTTGGGCCATTGGGTCCACCACTGCATACCTGTAACTGTAGTTTTTGGGCCATTGGGTCCACCACTGCATACCTGTAACTGTAGTTTGGGCCATTGGGTCCACCACTGCATACCTGTACCCTTACTTCGGCCCTGCACCACTGCACACCTGTACCCTTACTTTGGCCCTACATCACTGCACATCTGTGTTTTTACTTTGGGCCTGCATCACTGCACAACTGTATCTTTACATTGGCCCTACATCACTGCACAACTGTATCTTTACTTTGGCCCTACATCACTGCACACCTGTATTTTTACATTGGCCCTACATCACTGCACACCAGCATCTTTACATTGGCCCTACATCACTGCACACCTGTATCTTTACTTTGGGCCTGTATCACTGCACACCTGTATCTTTACTTTGGGCCTGTATCACTGCACACCTGTATTTTTACATTGGCCCTACATCACTGCACACCAGCATCTTAACTTTGGGCCTACATCACTGCACACCTGTATCTTTACATTGGCCCTACATCACTGCACACCAGCATCTTTACATTGGCCCTACATCACTGCACACCAGCATCTTTACATTGGCCCTACATCACTGCACACCTGTATTTTTACATTGGCCCTACATCACTGCACACCAGCATCTTAACTTTGGGCCTACATCACTGCACACCTGTATCTTTACTTTCGACCTGTATTGCACACCTATACATTAACTTTGGGCCTGTATCACTGCACACCTGTATTTTTACTTTCGACCTGTATTGCACACCTATACATTAACTTTGGGCCTGTATCACTGCACACCTGTACCTTTGCTTTGGGCCTGTATCGCCGCGTACCCATACCTATATTTCGGGGCAGTATCACTGTACAACTGTACCTTTATCTGGGATTGTATCACTGCACACCTATATATTTACTCTGTACGGATACCACTGCACACCCATACCTTTGCTCTACACATGTAAACCATCACCCAGGACATCATCATCATCATGGCCTGGCTTCGCTGACGAAGATCTAGGAAGGGCGTTGTCCACGTCTGATGCAGGCACGCTCATGGCTGACAAGGCCAATGCGGGAAAAGCAGAGTCGGCCGCAGCGGTTGCAAGGGAAAGTCTGGTCTGGGTTCGCGGCTGCAGCGTCGTGGTTCTTCCTCCTTCTGCGTTTGTCCTCAAGGCTGGCCCTGCGGTTGTTTTCGAAGGAGGAGACAGCTTGGTGGATGGTGCGTCGCCAGGTCTCTCGATCAGCGGCTACTGCGGACCACTGGCGATGGTCAATGTGACAGGCACTGAGAGCTTTCTTCAAGGAGTCTTTGTATCTCTTCTTGGGTGCTCCTCTGTCACGGTGGCCAGTGGACAGTTCGCCATACAGCGCGATCTTGGGCAGGCGGTGGTCCTCCATCCTGGACACGTGCCCTGCCCAACGTAGCTGGGTCTTTAGCAGCACTGCCTCGATGCTGATAGTCTTTGCCAGCTCCAGGACCTCGACATTTGTGATGTAGTCACTCCAGTGGATGCTGAGGATGGTGCGAAGGCAGCGCTGGTGGAAGCGATCAAGCAGTCGTATGTGGTGCCGGTAGGTGACCCAGGTTTCAGAGCCATACAACAGGGTGGGCAGTACAACAGCTCTGTACACGCTGATCTTTGTGTCTTTCTTCAGGTGTTTGTTGTTCCACACTCTCTTGTACAGCCTGCCGAATGCGCTGTTTGCCTTTGCAAGTCTGTTGTCGATCTCTTTGTCGATCTTGGCGTCAGACGAGATGGTGCAGCCTAGGTAGCTGAACTGGTGGACCGACTTCAGCTCTGTCTCACCGATGTTGATGTGAGGAGCGTGGAATTCTTCCCGTGGGGCAGGCTGGTGGAGAACTTCCGTCTTTTTCAGACTGACTTCTAGGCCGAAGAGCTGCGCAGCCTCTGCGAAGCAGGACGTTATACGCTGCAGGGCCGCTTCTGTATGGGCGACGAGGGCAGCATCGTCGGCAAACAGAAGCTCTCTGATGAGTTGCTCCAGTGTCTTGGTGTGGGCCTGTAGCCGCCTCAGGTTGAATAGGCTGCCATCAGTGCGGTATCTGATGAAGATACCGTCGTCGTCGCCAAGATCTTCAGTGGCCTGTTGGAGCATCATGCTGAAGAAGATCGTGAAGAGGGTCGGCGCGAGGACACAACCTTGTTTCACTCCATTTCCAATTGGGAAGGGCTCCGAAAGGTCGTTGCTGTGTCTGACCTGTCCACGCTGTTCCTCATGTAGTTGGATGACCATGCTGAGGAATTTTGGGGGGCATCCTAGACGTTTCATGATCTCCCACAGACCTTTTCTGCTCACGGTGTCGAAAGCTTTCGTGAGATCGACGAATGTCGCATACAGTCCTTTGTTCTGTTCCCGACATTTTTCTTGTAGCTGTCTGAGAACGAAGACCATGTCAGTGGTGCCTCTGTTGGCTCTAAAGCCACACTGACTCTCTGGGAGATGTTCTTCGGCGATAGTAGGCACCAGCCGATTTAGGAGGACTCTGGCGAGGATCTTGCCTGCGATGGAGAGCAGAGTTATCCCCCTGTAGTTGGAGCAGTCCGACTTTTCTCCCTTGTTTTTATACAGGGTGATGATGACTGCGTCACGGAGGTCCTGTGGTAGTTTGCCTTGCTCCCAGCAGCAGACAAAGAGGTTGTGGAGTTTGGAGTGTAGTGCTGGGCCTCCATTCTTCCACGCCTCCGGCGGAATTCCGTCAACCCCTGCTGCCTTGCCACATTTCAGCTGTTCAATGGCCTTGACAGTCTCTTCTAGGGTTGGTAGCTCGTCCAGTTGTAATTTCACTGGCTGTTGTGGGATGCGGAGAATTGCCGAGTCTTGAACCGTGCGGTTGGCGCTGAAGAGGGCCTGGAAATGTTCCGACCACCTGTTCAGGATCGACGTCTTGTCTGTGAAGAGCGCCTGGCCGTCTGCGCTGCGCAAAGGACTCTGGACCTGGTATGAGGGACCGTACACCGCCTTCAAGGCTTCGTATAAGCCCCGGTAGTCACCAGTGTCTGCACAAAGCTGAGCCCTCTCTGCCAGGTTGGTCCACCACCCATTTTGAATCTCACGAAGCTTGCGCTGGAGGTTGCTGCATATGAGCCGGAAGGTTGCTTTCTTCACCGGACAAGACGGTTGTGCAAGGTGAGCCTGGTGGGCTGATCTCTTCTTCGCCAGCAATTCTTGGATCTCCTGTTGTTTTCGTCAAACCAGTCCTTGTTCTTTTTCGACGAGAACCCTAGGACTTCTTCAGAGGACTGCAGGATGGCTGATTTCAGCTGTGCCCATAGTGCTTCTGGAGAGGGGTCTGTGGGGCAACTGGGGTCTTCAAGTTTGTCCTGAAGCTTCGCCTGGAATTCAGCTTTCACTTCAGCTGACTGAAAGTTGCCGACCTGGAATTTCTTCCTAGGAGCTCCTCCTTTCTTTGGTTTGGGCTTGAAGTGGAGCCTGAGCTTGCTGCGGACGAGGCGGTGGTCAGTATGACACTCCGCGCTGGGCATCACTCGGGTGTGTAGGACGTCTCGTACGTCTCTCTGGCGCATCAGGATGTAATCAATGAGGTGCCAATGTTTGGACCGAGGATGCATCCACGTTGTCTTCAGGCTGTCCTTCTGCTGGAAAAATGGTGTTGGTGATGGTAAACTGCTGCTCTGCACAGAACTCGAGAAGAAGGCGCCCATTGTCGTTGCAATTACCAACGCCATGCTTGCCAAGGACTCCTTTCCAGGCTTCTGAATCTTGGCCAACTCTGGCATTGAAGTCGCCAAGGATGATGACCTTGTCGTCAGCAGGGGTGTTCTGAACGAGGTTGCGCAGATCAGTGTAAAACTTGACCTTTTCTGTGGGGTCCGCTTGGAGGGTTGGAGCGTACACGCTGAACAGAGTGGCATGCTGTTTGTTCCGTAGTGGGAGGCGCATGGACATAATTCGGTCTGAGTGTCCTGTTGGCAGGTTTTCAAGCTTGGAGGCAATGGTGCTCCTGACCATAAAGCCTACGCCATAAAGGCGTCTCTCTCGGTCTCTGGCTTGCCTGACCAGTAGAGGGTGTACCCAGCGCCGTGTTCCTGGAGGCTGCCTTTCCCTGCAAAGCGGACTTCGCTGACGGCAGCAATGTCAATGTTCAGTCTCTGAAGTTCGTGTGCGACTAGAGCGGAACGCCTTTCTGGGTGATTGCTGTCTGCAGAGTCACGCATGGTTCGGATGTTCCAGCATGCTACCTTTAGTCCTTTTGCACCTAATTGTGAGGCAGGTGCCGGCCTTTTCTTCTCTATTGTTGTTCGACCGCGTTTGGAGATGCCCGTTGACCGCGGCTAGCCAACTGGGGGGTATGGAGATGAGCATTTGTTTGGACCACCTTTTCTAGGCCCCTCTCCGTGTGGAGCAAGCAGTGCTGTCCCTAGAAAAGGCTGCTTGGTCGTTCAGGGTGCTGCCGAGTGATGCTGTCACCTCCGGGTCAACAATCAGGCGACCAATATCCTGAACCGCCTGCATGCAGGATTGGAACTGCGGCTTCCAGTGACATCTTCCACCTGCCGTTTTCGCCCCTTTCCCATCGCTACAGGGCTTGGAATAGTTGGTGGCGCGGACGTGGACGTGTCCTTCAAGCCTGCGCAATGGAATTTTTAGGTGGAGTGCAGTGTGCGCAGAACTGGCCCCACCCTTTACACCCGTGGTTCATCTGCCATAGCCTAGCAAGCTGGGACGGTGACAGTGAGGTCCTCAGGTCGTAGGTTTTATATCAGACTGTCCTTGTCCTAGCCTCTGGCTCAAAAACCTTCCTCGGAGGCACGGGGGCGCGGCTACTGAAAGTCGGGACATGGCCATGGACCCAGGGTCAATGCATGTCGAGACTGTCCTGCATTCCTTAGCACTTCATGGGTTTTACTTCAGACTTTTCCTTGTCTTAGATGGACTGCCTTCCCGGGCTGTCGAGCTCCATCTGCCCGCATGTGACAGGTAGCACAGGGTTACATGGTACCTGTGGCAGGTAGAGACCTGACCTGACAGCAACCAGGACATATACCACTATAATCTGTAGCACGCCAACGCCAAGTTGGAAACCAACCTTCGGGCCACAGCAATCGAGAGGAGGAAGCGACAAAAGGACCCAAAAGGACAAAAGGACACAACACCCAACCCGGATCTGATATTCCCCTGCAGTCGCTGTGGCAGAGATAGGTCTCAGCAGTCATCAGCGTGCTTTTACTTAACGTGGTTCCACAACCTTTCCCTAAATCTTGGTCTGTGACGTCAAGCCACAGAACACCTATACCGTTACCATGGGCTAATTGTGCCATTGCATACTTATACATGTACCCAAGGCACGCCTAAACCTCACTCTGGTCAATATGACACAGCACTCACACATTTTCCTTGGTCCTATAATACTGTACAGATCCTGGATATATACCATTGTTCATCACTACCTTTACAATTTTGGTTAAATATTGTCATTGACACTGCATGCAAATAATGCTCGGACTCTGAAAGAAACATTTATTTCCGTTACAGAGAGAGACATCACTGCTTAATATGCAGCAAATGTGGAACAAACAGGAAAGAATTTGTGGGAGAATCTGGTGTGGTGGGGAGAGGGAGTGAGTGAGACAAAGAGACACACAAGAGAAAACAAAACAGTCCAGAACAAATGAAATATAAGACATACGTGACGCCAAGATACTGTCCTTGAAAATCAAAACAGACAGAATTATATATATATATATATATATATATATATATATATATATGTGTGTGTGTGTGTGTGTGTGTGTGTCTGTGTGTGTGTGTGTGTGTGTATGTGTGTGTGTGTGTGTGTGTGTGTGTGCGTGTGTGAGTGAATGTGTTCCGGCCAGTGAAGGTCTTATGTGAAGCACTAAAAATAAAGATAAAAATAATAGATTTGAGAACGAAAGATAAAGAAAACAACAACAAAAACACCACCAATAACAAAAAAGAAACAAAAAAGGCAATACCTTTTTTCAGTATATAGCATACACAACTGAGCATTTTGCATCAACACATTTACCCTCAGCATAATGTAACTTCACACATGTTATCCTTCAGGTCCGGGCATACAGCACTGTACATCTCTACCATCAACTTTCAGACCTGGGCATGTAACACTGAACACCTATATCATAACCTTTTAGGTCTGGGAATATAACACTGCACACCTTTACAGTCACCATTCAGGCCAAGGCATATAACATTGTACGCTTATACTGTCATCTTCTATGCCAAGGCATATAACACTGTACGCTTATACTGTACTCTTCTATGCCAAGGCATATAACACTGCACACTTATACTGTCGTCTTCTATGCCAAGGCATATAACACTGCACGCTTATACTGTCATCTTCTATGCCAAGGCATATAACACTGCACACTTATACTGTCATCTTCTATGCCAAGGCATATAACACTGCACACTTATACTGTCATCTTCTATGCCATGGCATATAATACTGCACACTTATACTGTCATCTTCTATGCCATGGCATATAATACTGCATACCTTTACTGTCACCATTCAGGCCAAGGCATATAACACTGCACGCTTATACTGTCATCTTCTATGCCAAGGCATATAACACGGCACACCTTTACTGTCACCTTTCAGGCACAAACATATAACACAGCACACCTTTACTGTCACCTTTCAGGTCCAGACATATAACACAGCACACCTTTACTGTCACCTTTCAGGTCTGGGCATATAACACGGAACACCTTTACTGTCACCTTTCAGGTCCGGGCATTTAACACGGCACACCTTTACTGTCACCTTTCAGGTCTGGGCATATAACACGGCACACCTTTACTGTCACCTTTCAGGTCTGGGCATATAACACTGCACACCTTTACTGTCACCTTTCAGGTCCAGACATATAACACAGCACACCTTTACTGTCACCTTTCAGGTCTGGGCATATAACACGGCACACCTTTACTGTCACCTTTCAGGCCCAGACATATAACACATCACACCTTTACTGTCACCTTTCAGGCCCAGACATATAACACGGCACACCTTTACTGTCACCTTTCAGGCCCAGACATGTAACACAGCACACCTTTACTGTCAACTTTCAGGTCCAGACATATAACACAACACACCTTTACTGTCACCTTTCAGGTCCAGACATATAACATAGCACACCTTTACTGTCACCTTTCAGGTCCAGACATATAACACAGCACACCTTTACTGGCACTTTTCAGGCCCAGACATATAACACAGCACACCTTTACTGTCACCTTTCATGTCCAGACATATAACACGGCACATCTTTACTGTCACCTTTCAGGTCTGGGCATATAACACGGCACACCTTTACTGTCACCTTTCAGGCCCAGACATATAACACGGCACACCTTTACTGTCACCTTTCAGGCCCAGACATATAACACAGCACACCTTTACTGTCACCTTTCAGGTCTGGGCATATAACACAGCACACCTTTACTGTCACCTTTCAGGTCTGGGCATATAAAACGGCACACCTTTACTGTCACCTTTCAGGCCCAGACATATAACACAGCACACCTTTACTGTCACCTTTGAGGTCCAGACATATAAGACAGCACACCATTACTGTCACCTTTCAGGCCTGGGCATATAACACGGCACACCTTTACTGTCACCTTTCAGGTCCGGGCATTTAACACGGCACACCTTTACTGTCACCTTTCAGGTCTGGGCATATAACACGGCACACCTTTACTGTCACCTTTCAGGTCTGGGCATATAACACTGCACACCTTTACTGTCACCTTTCAGGTCCAGACATATAACACAGCACACCTTTAATGTCACCTTTCAGGTCTGGGCATGTAACACAGCACACCTTTACTGTCACCTTTCAGGTCTGGGCATATAACACAGCACACCTTTACTGTCACCTTTCAGGTCCAGACATATAACACAGCACACCTTTACTGTCACTTTTCAGGCCCAGACATATAACACAGCACACCTTTACTGTCACCTTTCAGGTCTGGGCATATAACACGGCACACCTTTACTGTCACCTTTCAGGCCCAGACATATAACACATCACACCTTTACTGTCACCTTTCAGGCCCAGACATATAACATAGCACACCATTACTGGCACTTTTCAGGCCCAGACATGTAACACAGCACACCTTTACTGTCACCTTTCAGGTCCAGACATATAACACAACACACCTTTACTGTCACCTTTCAGGTCCAGACATATCACACAGCACACCTTTACTGTCACCTTTCAGGTCCAGACATATAACACAGCACACCTTTACTGTCACTTTTCAAGCCCAGACATATAACACGGCACACCTTTACTGGCACTTTTCAGGCCCAGACATATAACACAGCACACCTTTACTGTCACCTTTCATGTCCAGACATATAACACGGCACACCTTTACTGTCACCTTTCAGGTCTGGGCATGTAACACGGCACACCTTTACTGTCACCTTTCAGGCCCAGACATATAACACGGCACACCTTTACTGTCACCTTTCAGGCGCAGACATATAACACAGCACACCTTTACTGTCACCTTTCAGGTCTGGGCATATAACACAGCACACCTTTACTGTCACCTTTCAGGTCTGGGCATATAAAACGGCACACCTTTACTGTCACCTTTCAGGCCCAGACATATAACACGGCACACCTTTACTGTCACCTTTCAGGCCCAGACATATAACATAGCACACCTTTGCTGGCACTTTTCAGGCCCAGACATATAACACAGCACACCTTTACTGTCACCTTTCAGGTCTGGGCATATAACACGGCACACCTTTACTGTCACCTTTCAGGCCCAGACATATAACATAGCACACCTTTACTGGCACTTTTCAGGCCCAGACATGTAACACAGCACACCTTTACTGTCAACTTTCAGGTCCAGACATATAACACAGCACACCTTTACTGTCACCTTTCAGGTCCAGACATATAACACAGCACACCTTTACTGTCACCTTTCAGGTCCAGACATATAACACAGCACACCTTTACTGTCACTTTTCAGGCCCAGACATATAACATAGCACACCTTTACTGGCACTTTTCAGGCCCAGACATATAACACAGCACACCTTTACTGTCACCTTTCAGGTCTGGGCATATAACACAGCACACCTTTACTGTCACCTTTCATGTCCAGACATATAACACGGCACACCTTTACTGTCACCTTTCAGGTCTGGGCATATAACACGGCACACCTTTACTGTCACCTTTCAGGCCCAGACATATAACACGGGACACCTTTACTGTCACCTTTCAGGCCCAGACATATAACACAGCACACCTTTACTGTCACCTTTCAGGTCCAGACATATAACACAGCACACCTTTACTGTCACTTTTCAGGCCCAGACATATAACATAGCACACCTTTGCTGGCACTTTTCAGGCCCAGACATATAACACAGCACACCTTTACTGTCACCTTTCAGGTCTGGGCATATAACATGGCACACCTTTACTGTCACCTTTCAGGTCTGAGCATATAACACGGCACAGCTTTACTGTCACCTTTCAGGCCCAGACATATAACAAAGCACACCTTTACTGTCACCTTTCAGGCCCAGACATGTAACACAGCACAACTTTACTGTCACCTTTCAGGTCTGGGCATATAACACTGCACACCTTTACTGTCACCTTTCAGGCCCAGACAGATAACACAGCACACCTTTACTGTCACCTTTCAGGTCCAGACGTATAACACAGCACACCTTTACTGTCACCTTTCAGGTCTGGGCATATAACACGGCACACCTTTACTGTCACCTTTCAGGCCCAGATATGTAACACAGCACACCTTTACTGTCACCTTTCAGGTCTGGGCATATAACACAGCACACCTTTACTGTCACCTTTCAGGTCTGGGCATAAAACACGGCACACCTTTACTGTCACCTTTCAGGCCCAGACATATAACACAGCACACCTTTACTGTCACCTTTCAGGCCCAGACATATAACATAGCACACCTTTACTGGCACTTTTCAGGCCCAGACATATAACATAGCACACCTTTACTGTCACCTTTCAGGTCTGGGCATATAACACGGCAGACCTTTACTGTCACTTTTCAGGCCCAGACATATAACATAGCACACCTTTACTGTCACCTTTCAGGCCCAGACATATAACATAGCACACCTTTACTGTCACTTTTCAAGCCCAGACATGTAACACAGCACACCTTTACTGTCACCTTTCAGGTTCACACATATAACACAGCACACCTTTAATGTCACCTTTCAGGTTTGGGCATATAACACAGCACACCTTTACTGTCACTTTTCAGGTCCAGACATATAACACAGCACACCTTTACTGTCACTTTTCAGGTCCAGACATATAACACAGCACACCTTTAATGTCACCTTTCAGGTCCACACATATAACACAGCACACCTTTACTGTCACCTTTCAGGTCCAGACATATAACACAGCACACCTTTACTGTCACTTTTCAGGCCCAGACATATAACACAGCACACCTTTACTGTCACCTTTCAGGCCCAGACATATAACATAGCACACCTTTGCTGGCACTTTTCAGGCCCAGACATATAACACAGCACACCTTTACTGTCACCTTTCAGGTCCAGACATATAGCATAGCACACCTTTGCTGGCACTTTTCAGGCCCAGACATATAACACAGCACACCTTTACTGTCACTTTTCAGGTCCAGACATATAGCATAGCACACCTTTGCTGGCACTTTTCAGGCCCAGACATATAGCATAGCACACCTTTACTGTCACCTTTGAGGTCTGGGCATATAACACGGCACACCTTTACTGTCACCTTTCAGGCCCAGACATATAACACAGCACACCTTTACTGGCACTTTTCAGGCCCAGACATGTAACACAGCACACCTTTACTGTCACCTTTCAGGTCCAGACATATAGCACACCTTTACTGTCACCTTTCAGGTCTGGGCATATAACACAGCACACCTTTACTGTCACCTTTCAGGTCCAGACGTATAACACAGCACACCTTTACTGTCACCTTTCAGGTCTGGGCATATAACACGGCACACCTTTACTGTCACCTTTCAGGTCTGGGCATATAACACTGCACACCTTTACTGTCACCTTTCAGGCCCAGACATATAACACAGCACACCTTTACTGTCACCTTTCAGGTCCAGACATATAACACAGCACACCTTTACTGTCACCTTTCAGGTCCAGACATATAACACTGCACACCTTTACTGTCACCTTTCAGGTCCAGACATATAACACAGCACACCTTTACTGTCACCTTTCAGGTCCAGACATATAACACTGCACACCTTTACTGTCACCTTTCAGGTCCAGACATATAACACAGCACACCTTTACTGTCACCTTTCAGGTCTGGGCATATAACACGGCACACCTTTACTGTCACCTTTCAGGCCCAGACATATAACACAGGACACCTTTACTGTCACCTTTCCGGCCCAGACATATAACATAGCACACCTTTACTGTCACCTTTCAGGCCCAGACATATAACACTGCACACCTTTACTGTCACATTTCAGGTCTGGGCATATAACACTGCACACCTTTACTGTCACCTTTCAGGTCTGGGCATATAACACTGCACACCTTTACTGTCACCTTTCAGGTCTGGGCATATAACACTGCACACCTTTACCGTCATCTTTCAGGTCTGGGCATATAACTCTGCATTTCTATATCATCAACCTTTAGGTCTGCGTTCGTAACACTGCGCACCAAAACCGCCACTCTTCACGTCTGAGTATATGACAACGCACACTTTGGAAATGTCATCAGCTTTCCGCGTTCACACTTGAAGATAACGTCACATCCTAGGTCTCCAAGGCCAGTATGGTAAGGTGGAGGAATA
>NC_134897.1:4697440-4709940 GCF_041734735.1 Babylonia areolata
AAAGGGATGCGCTGTTGAGAATTAATCAGGAGGGAAAAAGGTGGGTCTTCAGACTGGGTTTGAAAGATTGCAACGAAGATAAGTGACAGAGAGGCTGAGAAAGTTGGTTTCAAAGAAAGGGGGCTTGGAATGAAAAACTGCGTTAGCCTTACGTTTTGGTTCGAGCAGGGGGGGATTTCAGGCATTGCCTATTCTTCCAACATGTCATTTCTGATCTGCATCATCTACAAAGAGTACGAAGATATAGTATTTAAGAGAAGAAGAAAATATTTGTGTACATTAACATGTATGATGAAGATTGTATGCGCGCATGCGCGCGCGCACGCACACACACACACACACACACACTCAACACACACACACACACACATACCCCCGCCCCATACACACACACACACACACACACACACGCACACACACTCAACACACACACACACACACATACGCACACATACCCCACCCCTACACACACACTCACACACACACACTCACACACACACACACACACACACACACACACACACACACACACAAACATGAAAGACCCAACAAGAAATACTAGAACTAAAAACTTTATTTTCCAAGCAATGGCGTCTGACAACTTATCTATAGTTTTACCTATATTTTATACATATATGAAAGTGCTCATATCTATCTGTCTAACCTGTCTATGTATATGTGCAAACAGATATATACGTATAACCAACTGTTTATTTGTCCTTCAATATTTTACAATGTCTACTTATTAATGGCGCGGAAATTACTTGCTTAAAGCAATTCATTTTTTGTGCATCTATGTGCAGACCTGATGATGACATCACAATCGATGATCTGAATGAAGCAATAACAAAATGCAAGAAAGTTACTGCTTCTGGCCCAGTTCGTTACTGGAAGAAGACAGAAGGAAACTTTTCAATATATATCAAAACAATTTCCACAATGGACATGATGTGCCAGAGGAATATACACACAGCTTTTTAAAACCCATACCAAAACCAGGGAAGGATCATCGTCAGGTAAGTGGCTATGGATTTCTAACCATGTAAAATATTGCTGGAAAGCTCATGGAACGCATAATAGCCAGGAAACTCGCAAGGGATCTTGAACAGTGGCACGTTCTCGCTCCAAATCTATGTGGGTACAGAACAGGTAAGTGTACATGGGAAAATGCAACTGCTTTCGCATATGAAGTATATGAAGGATTGCAAAGAAAAGAAAAGAAATAAGAGAAGAAGCATTGGTAGCAGAACTGCAGACTGCCACTAAAGTATGGTGTAAGTTTGACACTAAAAGATGGATAGCAGCATAATCGTCGTCCTTCTCTTGGAGATTTGATATCTGCACCCGCTAAACTTTCCATGGGACCGCTACAAGGATCTCTCTCCCGTCGACGTCTACACGAAAGGGCTTGCAGACTTAAAACAAAAAATGGCCTAAGTCGGACGATTAGACATGCGGACGATGGCCTTGTCTTCAAAACTTCGAAAGATGCTCAAGAAAGAATTACAACCGTCCAGAAACAGATGAACAATATTGCCCAATGGTGCAAGGACACAGGTTCTTCCATCAATCCAGCGAAATCTCAAAGTTGCTATGTACTCTCAATAATAAATTTGTGAGGAAATCACTTCCAATTGTCCCATTCGACGGAATTCAGATCGAGAAAGCTGACTGACAACACTACCTATGAATACAGTTCGATAGGATGCTGAACTTCAGAAAACAGACAGAAAGAATTGTTCTAAATTGCAAAAAAAAAGGTTTTTCAGTTTTAAAACCAGTGCAGCCAAAGGCATCTAACAATACTACCTCTTCCGGCTATATCAATCACTGGTTCCCAGTGGCGATCGACTGCGGACTATGGGAAACAACACTCTCTCTAGGCACCCTCCTAAAGTTCGAATTCAAAATGAAGCTATGAGGCTGATCCTTAGAACAACAAATGACACCCATACGAAGACCATGCGATACCTGCTTGACCTTCCTTCAATGCAGGCCAGAAACAAGTCAGATCAGGTTAAGGCCTATTTCACAGCATCAGAAAACTCTCAAAATCCACTGCATGATGCAGTCAAGGAACCAGAAGGCTGGCTTCTAGGACGTGGAAGATCATGGATGGGACAAGCAGAAGACACAACCTAGCTTGTATGCCAGCTACAAGACCCGAAAGAAGCAAAAGAATGAGAGGAAAACCCTGGAAAACTCAAATATCACTTCAACAGTCATTTTGCCCACTCTGGGAAGACCTTGTCGGAAATGGCAAGAAGCAAACTGATGCAGAGGTTAAGCTAATCATAGAAAAAAACATTAATAAAATAGGTATCCTCATATACACAGATGGCTCAATCACCATAGACCAATCAGGTTGGGGATTCACTGCGAAACAAAACGAAAAAAAAACCCAAACAAACAAAAAAGTTCGGGAAGAAAATGCCGCGTACAAAGTCACAGCCTCCATCCTGACAATGTGAACCGAAGCTGTGACATATACACTGATGTGGCTGTCATCAATTCGTGCGCCTGGAAATCAACATGTCACGATTCTGACTGACTCGCTGAACTTGAAAATGAAATGGGGAGCCCAGAGTTGCATGAGCAATGCGCAATTTTCATATTCAAAAACTCACATGGTTACACTTCTCAAGACATGCAGGTTTAAAGGAAATGAGCGAGCTGACAGGCTTGCTAGTAACAACGACAAGCGGTTTACTTCTGGGAAAATCTTAAATCATAAGAAAAGTTAAAGAATACCTCAAAAACCAGGTACAATGCCATCACAACATTGATCGCCTTACAGAAAGTACGGAAGAAAGAGAGAGGACACCATGTTAATGTCATATTTTCCCCTAACCCTCGTGTGGCAAATCGGCGGCAATGTGTGCGTGTAGGTACGTGTGAAATAATAATAATAATAACAAGAGAGGCAGAGCCTTCAAGACTCACTTGTGATACACTTTTTAAAAAAATCGAAGCTTTTTATGTATTGAGTATAATGCATTTACTGTTATATTTATATTTTTTATATTCTCTAAACTTGGCACTTTGATCTGATATTCGACTCAACAAAAGATCTGTCATTATTTTCATTTTTTGTTCAAACAGGAACTTCTTTTGCTAAGCATGAAAGTTTTGTTTATTGCAAACGTTTTGCTGCAGGCAGTAAAACAAGGGAAATTACTCTGCTGGGGGACTTAGTTTGCTTTAAACTGATCTTTCTCATCTTAAACATTACATTTTGAAATTATACTCAATACATAAAAAGCTTGGATTTTTTTTAAAAAGTGCATCATAAGTGAGTCTTGAAGGCCTTGCCTCTCTTGTTTCAAAATGTAATGTTTAAGATGAGAAAGATCAGTTTAAAGCAAATTAACTCCCCCTAGCATTACAGAGTAATTTCCCTTTTTTTACTATCTGCACCAAAACGTTTGCAAAATAAATAAAACTTCCATGCTTAGCAAAAGAAGTTCCTGTTTGAACAAAAAATGATAATAATGACTGCTCTAGCTGTTGGGTCAGAATATCAGATCAAAGTGCCAAGTTTAGAGAATACAAAAAATATAAATATAACAGTAAATGCAGTTTGCATATAATTAGGCTTCATTCTTTATTTTTTGTGCCCATCCCAGAGGCGCAATATTGTTTTAAACAAGATGACTGGAAAGAACTGAATTTTTCCTATTTTTATGCCAAATTTGGTGTCAACTGACAAAGTAGTTGCAGAGAAAATGTCAATGTTAAAGTTTACCACGGACACACAGACACACAGACACAGACACAGACACACACACACACACACACAGACAACCGAACACCGGGTTAAAACATAGACTCACTTGTTTACACAAGTGAGTCAAAAATGATAACTGGACATTAATCAGCGCTTTCCTCGTTGCACAGAACATTTTAAGTCCTCAACTCACAATCAAGCACAATAAACATATATGCGCACACAAACTCGAACGTACAATACATACATACATTCGACACACACACAACAGAGCGTTACAATTTTAGTAGTAGGCCTCCTTCGCTCATGGCTGACCATGGATATAGTATACCCGACCTGATGTCTAATTGGGCTGTCTGCTTGGACCAAGCAGCGTCGCCTGTGACTGTAGAGACCGATGCGAGAGAGACAGTCACTGTCGCAGCGGTCACATGTGTAAGCTGATGCTGGTCTGTCGGCTGCCGTCCCTTTTCTGCGAGCTCTCTTTTCTGCTGCAGCAGCTGACAGTTTGTCCTCACCAATCCGTAGCTGAGTCTTGAGAGTGCTTCTCCATCTGTTGCGGTCATCTGCAAGGCCCTCCCAGGAATCAGTGTTGATCTCAAGTGCCTTCATGTCACGTTTGCAAACGTCTTTGTATCTCAGCTGTGGGTGGCCGATGCTTCTCTGCCCCGTGGCGAGCTCTCCATAAAGGATGTCTTTTGGGATGCGACCAACTTCCATGCGGCGGACGTGGCCCAGCCAGCACAGCCGACGCTGTCTCAGCATGGTATACATGGTCGGGAGGCCAGCGCGAGTCAGGACTTCGGTGTTTGTCACCTTGTCTTGCCAGGAGATGCCGAGTATGCGCCGTAGGCTTCTCAGATGGTAGGTATTGAGCCTTTTCTCCTGACGAGCATGTGTGGTCCACACCTCACTGCCATACAGCAATGTGCTGAGGACGCAGGCGTTGTATACAGCCATCCTTGTCTTCGTGGTCAGCTTGGGATTTGTCCACACTCTTTGTGTGAGGCGGGCTAGCGTTGTGGCTGCCTTCCCGATCCTCTTGTCGATCTCGGTATCAAGGGAGAAGTTGTCGGTGATGGTGGACCCAAGGTAAGTGATTTGATAGATGGCTTCAAGCTCGTAGTCATCAATGGTGATGGCTGGTGAAGTTAGCGTGTCTTGGCCTAGGACATTTGTCTTCTTGAGACTGATGGTCAGACCGAAATCTTTGCAGGCCTGGGAGAAGCGGTCCATAAGTGACTGCAAGTCCCGCTGGGTGTGGGTCACAACTGCGGCATCGTCAGCAAAGAGCATGTCTCTGATGAGGGCTTCGCGGACTTTTGTCCTTGCTCTGAGACGGGCGAGATTGAAGAGCCTGCCATCTGATCTGGTCCGCAGGTATATCCCTTCTTGCGCTGTGCTGAACGCATGTCTCAGGAGAAGAGCAAAGAAGATTCCAAACAGGGTGGGGGCGAGGACACAGCCTTGTTTGACACCGCTGCGTACGTCGAAGGCCTTGGAGAGATTACCATTAAACTGCACCGTCCCTATCATATCAGAGTGGAAGGACTCAATCAAGCTGTGCGGTTTTGGGGGGCAGCCGATCTTTCGAAGAGCCCTGAAAAGGCCGTCTCTGCTGACTAGGTCAAAGGCCTTGGTGAGGTCAATGAATGCGACATACAGGGGCATCCTCTGCTCTCTGCACTTCTCCTGGATTTGGCGAAGGGAGAAGATCATGTCTACCGTGGATCTCTCTGCTCGGAAACCGTACTGTGATTCCGGGTAAACGCGTTCGGCCAGTTTCTGCAGGCGGATTAGAAGGACCCGAGCGTAGACTTTGCCTACAATGCTGAGAAGTGAGATGCCTCTGTATTTGTTGCAGTCGCTCCTTTCACCCTTGCTCTTGGCGTCCCTCATGTCCTGCGGTACAGCTCCCTCATTCCAGCACTGACAGAGGACTGTGTGCAGAGGATGCAGAAAAGTAGTCTTGCAGTGTTTAATGAGGCCTGGGGGAATTCCGTCACTGCCAGGTGCCTTGCCTGACATCAGGCTGTTAATGGCCTTGCTGAGTTCGTCCTCAGTTGGCTCTGCGTCAAGTTCTTCCATGACCGGCATGCACTTGATGGCATCGAGGGCTGAGCTGGTGTTTTCTGTGGAGTAGAGGTCGGAGTAGTGTTCTGCCCATCTCTCCATCTGCTGGCTAGGATCGTTTATTACTTCCCCCGTGGAGGATTTGAGGGGGGCAGTCTTGCTCTGCGTTGGTCCCAGTGCCTTCTTGATGCCATCATACATCCCTCGGATGTTGCCTCTTTCAGCAGCATTCTGTATCTCTTCGCTGAGCTCTGTCCAGTACTCATTTGCACATCGCCTGGCGTTAAACTGAACCCTACTCCTGGCGGCCCTGAGGATTTGCAGGTTCTTCTCACTGGGTGATCGTTTGTACTCAGTGAGTACAGCGCGTTACAATTATACCTACATAATCAACAATTTTCATGTATGAGGGTCTAGAGAAAATGCTGCTGGAAAAGGAAAGTTTTCCGGTTAGATTTAAAGGAAGGCAGTGAGGGGCTGTGACGGACGTGGTGAGGCAAAGATATCTATATTTTGAACAGCAGATGATGAAAAGACTCGACCACCGTGCTGTTCTCTTTTGTATTTTGGGACGCGGAAGGTGTTATCATCGGCAGCAGAGCGAAGAGAACGGGAGGGTACATGGATTTGAAAGATGTCAGAGAGGTATCGGGGTGCAGTTCCAGATATGACATGATAGCGGACATAGGCGGCTTTGTATTTGATTCATGAAAGCACTGTGCGTTTGCGAGTGCATTAGTGTGTGTGTGTGTATGTGCGCGCGCCCGCGCGTGTCTTAGGGAGGTGCGTCATGGGAGCTGCGACATGTAGGAATGTGTGTGCGCGCGCGCGTGTGTGTGTGAATATATATATATATATATATATATATATGTGTGTGTGTGTGTGTGTGTGTGTGTGTGTGTGTGTGTGTGTGTGTGCGCGCGCGCGTGTGTGCGTGTAGCAGGTGGCGTGTGGGTGAAGTGCAGGTAATTTGAGCATGTTGGAAACATGAAACCGCCATTGTTCCAACCACCTGATAGCATGTGTCGTAGTTTGATGCTAAGAGCAGGAATGCACTTCTAGTGTTTGTTGCACGTCAGAAATACCCAGTCTATTCTTTGGCGGGAAGTATTTTCAACCCATTTTCATGAATTCCACCTTCTCTTACGTAAAATATAGTCCTCAGAACTGTTGAAGACTTCGCTGCGTAACTGAAATTGATGAACAATAATTGTCACCCACCAACAAAGCAAACTTCTATCAATCTAAGAAGCCAGTTCCTCAATGCCAATCAGACGTGTCGTTTCCGTTGTATAACGAAACAGAATAAGAACACCCATGCTAACTTGGGCACATCGGTTTTCGATAACTTGAGCAGGGAGTAACCCCTTAAGTCTTGGCGCATCAATGACCACACACAGAAACATGCTACATGTTGTGTCATTTTGCCTTTAATTTGTTTGGTTTGCAAGGTCAGTTAGGCACTGCGATAACTACCGTGGAATCCCTCTCCTCTGCATCGCCGGCAAGATCTTCGCCCGCATCATACTGAACAGACTGGTTGACCATGTCTCCAACACAGCACAGTGCGGCTTCCGCTCAGGCAGGGGAACATGTGACATGGTGTTTGCCGTACGCCAGATGCAAGAGAAGTACCGTGAGCAGAACAAGGAGCTCCAATTGGTCTTTGTAGACCTGACAAAGGCCTTCGACACGGTGAACCGCCGTGGTCTGTGGAAGATCCTCCTAAAGTTCGGCTGCCCAGAGAGCCTAATCCAATTGATTGCGTCATTCCACGATGGCATGCAGGCGAGAGTACAGGAAAATACTGACATGTCGGATCCGTTCCCTGTGGTAAATGGAGTGAAGCAGGGCTGCGTCCTGGCACCCACACTGTTCTCCATTCTCTTCTCTGCCATGCTGATTGACGCCCTCCAAGACTGTGACCGGGGCATCTACATTCAGTTTCGCACAGATGGCAAACTTTTCAACGCGGCGACTCCATGCCGGGTCCAGGGTGTTTGAGGCACTGTTGAGAGAGCTCCTCTTCGCTGATGACTGCGCGCTTGCTCCACACACCCATGAGGACATGCAGGTTCTCAACCTCCTGCAGGCGCTTTGGACTCACCATCAGCTTCAGCAAGACCGAATCCATGTACCAACCAGCTAGCTCACAGAACGCCAGTGCCTTCCCCCCCCCCCCCCCCCACCTGCAATCAAGATCGATGACACAGAGATCAAGTCAGTCGACAAGTTTTGCTACCCGGGCAGCACCCTATGCAGCAACGGAGCCCTTGATGCAGAAGTAACATTGCGCATCTCCAAGGCAAGCCCTGCCTTTGGCAGACGCAACAACAGGCTGTGGAACAACAAAGACATCAGGCTCAACACCAAATTCAAAACCTACAGAGCTGTTGTGCTGACCACCTTGTTGTACTGCTGTGAAACATGGACGACGTATCGCCGTCACATCCAACAACTTGAGCAGTTTCACCAGAGATGCCTACGAAGATCCTCGGTATAAAGTCGCAAGACAGGGTCTCCAACCTCCAGGTCCTAGAGAGGAGCGGCCTGCCCAGCATCGAAAGCCTGCTGATTCAGTGCCAGCTACGCTGGACCGGGCACGTTGTCCGCATGACAGACAGCAGGATCCCGAAAATTCTCTTGTATGACCAGCTGAAGGCAGGCCACCGCGAACTTGGAAGACCCTGCAAGCGCTTCAAGGACACCTTGAAGACAAACCTCAAAACCTGTGACATAGACATCGCTTCCTGGGAAACTGATGCCCTTGACCGCTCTCGCTGGAGGATGCTGTGCTCTAGTGGCATAAAGACGTTTGAAAACAAGAGAACGCTGGCCATTAAGGAAGCGTGAGCGAAGGAAGCAGGGCTCAACTTCTGGAGACGTTTTCCCTTGCAACATCTGTGGGAAGTGCTGCGCATCCAGAATCGGCCTCTTCTCCCATATGAGGACACACACCGACAGATAAGCCGCTTGCCTGCCTATTCACCCGTCGGTCCGACGGAAGACTCCATCATCAAATGCTAAACTGGGCTTTTTATTTAACTAAAAAATATTCCGTTTTATCTCTTGTTTTGCAAGTTACTGAAAAATAAATCTTCCATACCTGAAGCACTTTGTGTTCTTTACTTGCTGAATTTATAGTGTAGGTATGCTTAATAGCGAACGATCCAGTCGAAGCGACAAGCTCAACGTATGTAGGCTACTGCAAAGATAACATGTCGCACGATAGTCAAACGTAGTTCTTTTGTTTTTGAAGGCTTTTTCCGACTGGTTGCACCAGGAAAGGTTCGTCTGCTCATTCTTTTCAACGTTTTGTCGACGTTTGTAATAGCAGGGGTGCCTGAGGGTAAATGCGAACGGGCAAGTCTAGTTGCGAACGATTGCTTTGGGTACATGCTGACAATTAAAACAGAAGCGGGTCTTTAACTCAGTAGAAATATATTATTGGAATACCGCACCAGACTGTTGTATTGTTGGTTTTTATCACACATGCACACAAACACCCAAACAGACATAAACACACACACTCCACACCGCAGACAAACACACCCTTTTGAGAGTGCTCAGAAACTGCGCAGCATCGTTCACAAACAGACTCACGTCAAAATATCCTATGGTCAAGTTGCAAACGACACAATTTTGCAGATTCCTGCCAAAGTTGACGTTCTGTGTGTGTGTGTGTGTGTGTGTGTGTGTGTGTGTGTGTGTGTGTGTGTGTGTAATGTGGTAAACAGGGAACGTAAATAAATATATATATATGTGTGTGTGCGTGTGTGATAAGTAACTAGGGAGAGCTGGACAACTAGAACAAGGTCTTCAGAGAAGAAGCTCCCTCAGTCAAGTGTTTCGGCCCTTAACTCCTTACACTCTAAGGGGACATGACCGTACCCAGGTCATGACTCCTGGATGCCCTTGTATTGCCTTTTTTCCCTGGTCCTCAGCAGGTTCGAACCCACGCCGTCAGTGTGGTCGCCACTTCAGGACTGAGTCACCTTTTCTGGCAGACGTTTTAACCACTGAGCTATCGTACGTCTAGTTTGAGTAAAATTTAATCCTTATGAAGTTTATTTTCATTCCTCCTCGACCAGATCCAACTGGAACTCTTTTCTGCTGTTTCTGCCATTGCCTTGAGAGCCCATGTTCTCTCTCTGCCAGAAATCGACAACTGTTTCATGAGGCTGTAGGCAGCTGCGCTCACAAACCCTCTTGCACCAATCTCTATGGCGAGGACTTTGGCATGGAAGCCAGATTCTCTCAGGCTGCTGGCTAGACTAGCATACTTCTTGGTCTTGTAGATGTGGGCTTCCTCCATTCTGCTTTCGTATGGCACAGTGAGCTCAATCAGAATCGTTTGTTTCGTTGCCTTGGAGTGGAGTAGTACGTCAGGTCTCATGCCGCTCTTGCTGATGATTTCCGGGTGTTTCTGCCCCTCTGGTAGGTCAGCTGTGCATTCCCAGTCTTCGGCACCATCAAGCAGCCTACGTTTCCATGCTTTGGAAACTTTGGATGCTGTTCCTGGACAGCATTATTGCCTTCTGCTGAGCGGAACTGTACTGAAACTTCTGGTGGTGTGGGTGCTCCTTGGACAGTGCTGGCCACGTGTGCAATTTCTCTTAGCACTTGGTTGTGCCTCCTTGTGTACCGCCCTTGGCCAAATGCCGCTTTGCATGAGCTGAGGACATGTTCCACTGTTTGTCTGCCAAGGCAGAGTGGGCACGCAGGGTCATCTGTTTTCCCCCATTTCACCAAGTGGTGAAGGAGGTCGTGCATAGAACTTAGGATGAAGCTGATCCCCAGAGGGGCCATGTTCCACATGTCGCTCCAACTGAGGCTCCTTTGAAGTGCATTTTCCCATGTTGCCCACTGCCCCTGCTGGCCTTGCTGGACTGCCTTCTGGACTCTTTTATCATCCTCTCCCTTCTTGATCTCCTGTATGATCATGTCTCTTTTTGCTTTTCCCTTTGCCTTGGACCACCACTCCATCTTTGTCGATCCCAGGTCCTGTCTGTTGGTTTTGGTGTGTCCTATTATTTCCTTTGTCTTAAGACAATGACTGCAATGACTGCCTCCCTGACTTTCCATTTTCTGTCAGTCTTCAGCTTGGGTTGGTTGGATCTCACAACACTGTCTCCAGAGTCTTCGAGCATGCTGAGAAGTCTTGCCTTCCCTACCTTATATTCTTCGACAAGGGATTTCAGAGGTAGCGTCAGCTTTGCTTGGCGACGGTAGAGTGCCACGCCAGTGACACCAGGTGGGACACCATGCCATTTGCGTGTGTACTTGTTGATCTTTGCCTCAATCGACTCGACTGTGCTACAGCTGATATCATATATCAGAAGAGGCCACAGAAGCTTTGGTATCAGCATAGACTGTAGGCACCACACTCTGTGTTTGCCAGGAAGGCCACTCTGGTCTATGATACCCAGCCGCACTAAATGATTACCGTCCTGTTGCCCTGACTTCAGTAGTGATGAAATGCTTTGAAAAAATTATTCTCCGACATCTTCTTTCTTTCACTGAACAGCAGCTCGACTCTCTTCAGTTTGCTTATAAAGCACACAGAAGTACTGACGATGCTATCCTAACTCTCCTTCATAATGCTTTCCTTCATTTGAATAACACGGGATCTTTTGTTCGTATCCTTTTTGTTGACTCCTCTTCTGCTTTTAACACAATACAACCTCATCTCCTTGCCCTCAAACTGCTAGGCATGGATTTGATCCGAAGCTTACTCTTTGGACAGTAAGTTTTCTTTTCAATAGAACTCAGTCCGTCCGCTTTCATTCTGCCCACTCTTCTCTAAAATCTACTTCTACTGGTGCACCCCAAGGTACAGTGCTGTCCCCTGTTCTTTTTACACTGTACACAAATGACTGCAGAGGTACGGAGGAAACTCCTGTCATAAAATATTCTGATGATTCAGCAATTGAAGATCTGTCCAACTCTGATGCTATTTATTTCAGTGAAATTAAAAAGTTCTGTTCCTGGTGTGAGAAAAACTATCTGGATTTCAACGTATTGAAAACAAAAGAAATGTTAATAGATTTTCGGAAAGACCCCTTGCCTGTAGCTAACCTTGTTATTGATGGTCAAACAGTGGAGAGGGTCAATGAATATAGATATTTAGGGACCATCTTAGACAATAAGCTGACTTTTGACAGAAATGTTGATTCCATTCATAAGAAATGTCAATCTAGATTTTTTTGTTTACAGAAGCTTAGAAATGTTGGTATAAATTCAAATATTCTTCAAAGTTATTATCGATGTTGTATCGAGTCCGTGCTCACAGTTTCATTTATGTGCTGGTATGGAAGTTTGGGAGTGAGGAGTAAGCGTGTTTTGAACGATGTCATGAGTGTATGCAGTAAAATTGTGGGAGTGAAACAAGCTAGTATGCAAGAGCTGTATGAAAGTCGAGTGGTTAAAAAAAGCAGGCAGATAGCAACTGACGACACCCATATTTTAGCAAAGTATTATGAGCTGTTGCCATCAGGACGACGCTACGGAACTTTTAAGTTGAAATCCAGAGCTCTGAAGACTTTTATTCCACGTTCAAACCACCTTTTAAATTCTTGAGAACTGTGTGTGTGTGTGTGTGTGTGCGCGCGCGCGCACTCTCATGTGAGACGTGTGAAAGTCCGTGCATGATAGGTTGTACCTTGTTCTAGTTGTGTGGTGTGTGTGTGTGTGTGTGTGT